>NW_019268535.1:2723299-2732947 GCF_002738365.1 Cucurbita moschata
TTTTTTTTTTTTTTTTTTTGATGATGAAATATTATTAGATTTATTTGGAAATTTTACGTTTTTTAATAGAAATTATATTGAAAAAAGAAAAAAAAATTATCTATTAAAATTTTCAAAAAATATATTAAAAAATAAGAAAAATTGTATGGGGGAAACTCGTTCCCTGCATGTCTCTGCAATGAACTTGAGGAAAGAGAGGAAGATGAAGCCTAAAGCAAAGCCACGAGAGCTTATGCTCAAAGTGGACAATATCATACCATCGTGGAAAGTGGTCTTCATTTAACCTGGCATCAGAGCCATGCCCTAAACTTAGCCATGTCAATAGAATCCTCAAATGTCGAACAAAGAACTCCAAAAGGAAAGGAGTCAAGCCTCCTCGAAGGCATAGTAAAAACTGACTAAGATTCCAAAAGAAAAAGAAGTCGAGCCTCGATTAAGGGGATGCGTACTTTGTTCGAGTGAAGGTGTTGGATGAAAGTCTCATATCGGCTAATTTAAGGAGTGATTGTGGGTTTATAATCAAAGAATAATGAGGCATTTTGAAAAGCCCAAAGCAAAGTCATCTGCGCTTATGTTCAAAGTGAATAATATCATACCATTGTGGAGAGTCAAGGATAGAAGACTCTCGACCCTACTGGTTCCAGTAGAACCCCTACCTGACCTGACCGAGTGAACATTTCTAAATATTGTAATATAAGTTCATAGTTAATATAATTACAATGTGACAATGAAAATTAAGATTTTTCTTAAATAGTAAGCAAAAAAAAAAGCTATTTTGAGGTTTATAATTCCAAAATATTATAATTTTATGAGTGTTACTAAAAAGATTACACACAGACGCCGCGCAGGTTTCTAATTCCGAAATTTCTACATGCTTTTGATTTCGTAAATGCCAGCAAACCAGCCGCTTGGAATCTCCCCTGAACCCTGAAATTTGTTGTCAGCTCCAGTCAAAATCTTTTAAATTTGGGTTTCTGGGTTTGGTTGTTTTTGATTGTACCCCATTTCAGCTCTCGAATGCGGGTAACAATCTAGAATGAACAAGCCTAGAAACCGATATCTTTTAAAATTTTGCTGCATTTCTTGGTGAATTTGGTTCAATCTCATTATCACGGAGGAGGAGAAAACGAGTTTTGCTGCAGCGAACAGGCAATCCAATCCATTCCAGACCTAGGCGAATTTGAACCGGTAATGTACACTGATTGAACAATCAATGCCTGTTGCGGTATTGATTGTTACTCATACTGTTCTTTGTGTTTTGAGTTTTGAGTTCAGATTGTTGAAGAACTAGTTCGGTGATGATGGTGGCCAAGAGCTTCTTCGTTTTCATTGTTCTTAATCTCTTGAGATTTGCAGATTCCAGGCTTCCCAAAGAAGAGGGTACGTTTTATTTTTTTCCCTTTTCCTTCATGGAAATGAAGGTTGTGAGCTTGAATTGGATAATGTTCTTGCTGGTTTTTCTTTGTTGCCTAATGCAAATTAGTTATCCCATGAAATTCTATGGTTTAAGCATCTATGGAGTTTTTAGATTCTGCTGTGATATGAATTTGGAGTTGTTATTATGTTATGTTTAATCCAAGGATTGTTTGAAGATTGCTGATAGCAATTCTGCACAGGATTCTTTTAATCTTTTGGTTCAATCAGTCATTTGTTGTTTGAACGTTTCAGATTACAGAAAACTGTTTTAATGGAATGTTTAGGTAATTCGATTCGTCGTTCTTGTAAGAAGCCACCTCTAAAGAATTAGACTCCCCTAAGTTTTCTTTCGAAATAGAAAAACGAAAAGATTCCCTTAAGTTTGTTTTATGTCACCATGATTTTGCATTGATATCAGCTGCTAAGAATTGTTTAGTTGGAAGTATTAGCCATTGCTGTGAATTCTGAATTGTTGGAATTTAACGACAAGCTTAGCTCGTTTCTTAATAAGTGAACGACAAGCACTTGCTTAGCGGTGGTGCCATTTCGGAGTGAGTGCTGGTAGAATAGAAAAGGTTCAAGTAAATGCTTAAGGGGACCTTTTTATCCTTCAGTGCTGGAATGATTAAAGCTCACTCCAATATTGAGTGAAGTGGCATTGTTGAAAGTTGTTGATGCCGATTTCTTGTCCTCGACTTCTCTCTGCCGAAATGCAAAGTTTAGGGAAAAGTTAGGGTTTTGGCTTAAGGTCTTCCTACTTTTTCACGTGCAACAAGATCCATTCACATCAGGGCCTGCAAATTGCTCCTTTCTTCCCATGAAAAAAAAAAAAAAACCATGTGATAATCATTCCGAGTCAAAGCAAAAGTGTAACAGCCCTAGCCCACCACTAGCAGACATCGTCTGCTTTAGCTTGTTACGTATTGCCATCAACCTCACAATTTTGAAACGCGTATGCTAGGGAGAAGTTTCCACACTCTTATAAGGAATGCTTCGTTTCCCTCTCTAACCAATATGGGATCTCACAATCCACCCCTCTTGGGAGCCTCGCGTACTTGCTGGCACACCGCTCGATGTCTGACTCTGATACCATTTGTAACAGTCCAAGCCCATCGCCAGCAGATATTGTCCTATTTAGACTTTCCCTTCTGGGCTTCCCCTCAAGGTTTTTAAATGCGTCTATTAGGGACTGGTTTCCACACCTTATAAGGAGTGTTTCATTCCTCTCTCCAACCGATGTGGGATCTCACAAAAAGAATGAACTGATTAAAGTTATCACCAACCTTAGCATAGATAGTAGTTTCGCTCATACTTCTTCTGAAACTTTGAAGAAGCAAGTAGGAATCAATCTTACTATAAAAAGCACGACGTGCCTGCTTAACCCACAGAGAGCTTTCTTCAGACTGTATTGTTTGTTTTCTCTATCCACGTCTTCTTCAAGAGCACAATTCCAAAAAGCTTATTTGACATCTAGATGAAATATTTTGGGGTCATCCATGTCTTCTTCAAGAACACAATTCCAAAAAGCTTATTTGACATCTAGATGAAATATTTTCCACCCCAAGTGTGCAGCTAAAGCAATAATCAATTGTATTGTGCAATTGGAGCAAATGTGTCTCCATAATCAGCCCCAAGTTGTTGTTCATTACCTTTACCACTAACCTTATTTTATATTTGTAACCGCCTAAGCCCACTGCTAGCAGATATTTTTCTATTTTTCTCTTTGTGCTTTTCCTTTTGAGCTTCCCCTCAAGGTTTTTAAAACGCGTCTGCTAAGGAGAGGTTTCTACACCCTTATAAAGAATACTTTGTTCTCCTCCCCAACCGATGTGGGTTCTCACAATATTTATTGATTGAACAATTAGAATTATACTTCACTCTGAACACCCATTTCAGACCCAAGATGTTCTTTCCTCGTGGTTTCTCTAGAAGGTCCCATGTATTATTTTTATCGATCATCAGCAATTCTTCTTTAATAGCAGGAATCCATTCAGAAGACTGCGAAGCTTCATGATAGCTATCTGTTCAACAATAACATGATTACGACCTTCACATGCATAAGCAAGTGATCTCACCTTGTAATTTGGATTATCACTAGTTGCATTAACAAGGTCATTATCAGAAAGAGGAGTCTAACCTTGATCATTAGAATCAATTGAATCAAAAGAAGATTCATTTTGTTCTAAGATTTCAAAACTGGTGGATGAGTCTCTTCACAATTGTTTACCCTTCAAAATCCCAAGAAGAAACTTTTCAAGTGGTCAATAATGGTGGATGACATCATGACTCGGGATAACTTTTTGAGTGTTCAAATAAAAAATTCTATACCCTTTTGAATCAACAAAATAGCCAATAAATACTTCCTTAATTGTCTTCTCATCAAGTTTGGAGCTCTTAATAGAAGGAATAAAAGAGTAACATATAGATCCAAAAATCTTCAAGTTCTTCAAGTTCATAAGGAGTCTTGCCCTTAAATGCTCTTGTAGGTAGTCTATTGAGCAAGTAAATAGTCGTACATCAGCTTCTGCCAGAACTTTCTTTAGTAACTTTTTTCAGAGAGTACTCATTGTGCAGCATCCCTTCGTTTTTGGGCTTGTAATTTGCTCATTTAACTCTGCGTTAGAGACGGTAGTCAAGTCAAAAGACACTTCTATGGCTGAGATCTTCGACTCAAATTTGCTAGGAACACTAACCATTACTTTTTCCCAACTCTTTTATCTGAAAATATT
Organism: Cucurbita moschata; assembly: GCF_002738365.1. Lineage (NCBI taxonomy): Eukaryota > Viridiplantae > Streptophyta > Magnoliopsida > Cucurbitales > Cucurbitaceae > Cucurbita > Cucurbita moschata. The sequence goes on from NW_019268535.1 coordinate 2,727,445, forward strand.
TCACCAACTAGTCTTATCGTTCATCACTTCTGTCCTGTATTCCTTCATATAATCTGAATCCTTCATTTTTGGTAACTCAAACCCTCTCTTGAGAGTCCATAATTTGACACCTTTCACGCTCGCACTTCATTCAAATTTCTCTTGCAATTTATCCCAAGCGTCTTTTGGCATTTTACAATCAATAATCCTAGCAAATATAGGATCAGATAAAGTGACATGTATCACGAATAAAGCCTTGGGCTTCTTGAATTTCTCCTCTTCGTGTAGTTTGATTTGATTCAGCTTTGGATTTTCTCCTAATGATTCCCAGAAACCAAGTTCCTTGAGATATGATTGCATTAACCAAAAATTAGCAGCTTTCACCATTAAAATGTGGAGGGAAGTTACACTAAAATTAGAAGACATTTTCAAACACAAAAATGGAATTTCGCGCTCTCATTTAAAAGCACAACCCTTTAAATCTAGTAAGGCTTTGACACCATTATTGAAAAAAAATGAGGGATGAAAAAATATTGCGGAAGCAATAATCCAGTCAAAGTCTCATTGTTTGTTGAACAAAGAGAGAAAATGGAGAATAAGAGTATGAAATCAAATAGATGAATAAGCTTCTACTGAAGTAGAAAAAAAATAGTGATACAAACTTCACATGGAAGTTCATAAGTTGAAATGTTAGATCTAACTTTTAAAGAAGAAACTTACAACATTAAATTAAAAAACTGAATGTAATTAAAAAGGAAAAACTCATAACTCAACAGATTCAAATATGGTTGTTGAATACTCTAGATGAGATGTCCAAGGTTATTTACACTAACATCAAAGGAACCACAATTTATTTATCATTTTTTTTCCTTATTTAGATGAAATATGATGAAACCGTTATATGTTTCGAATGTTGGCTGATAAGTTTTCATTTATGATTGTTTATCACAGTCATATCATAAATAACTATTTTCTAACCTTCTGGCTTTTCATTTTGTATAGTCGATGCTCTACAGCAAATTACGAGAACATTAGGTGCAGTTTATTGGAAATTCAATGATGAGTCCTGTGCCGTTGAAATGTTTGGGTTAACAGAAAACCCCCAGAGGGGATCTTCGAGTAAAATTGTTTGTGATTGCCTCCTCGAGGACAACACACTTTGTCATGTCATAAAGATGTATAATCCTCTATCTTATTTCTTAACATTGATTCCAAGCTTGATATGCTATTTGGTGCAATTTTCTGTCCCACTTAAACTTCTAGGATCAATGGCTATATGATAACTCTCTTTTCCAACGTCAAGTTTCTTGTATTTATGCATGTCTCGTTGAAATAAATTGCAACATAATTGAAGTTTAGTTCGATGCCAAGAATCTCCACTTTGTTGATAAGTTAGATCTTTTCTATTTGAATGTAAAAGCTTTTCAGAATTAAGGAGTTCGATCAAAGGTAGGTGCCACGATTCTATTGAAGATTATGATTGCTGTTAATCATTACATTATCTGATTCTTTTCAAAATTTTCATCATAAAAACAAGGGCTTAGGTGAATGAATAAATGTTGGAAGGATGATAATTCACCATGTAAGGGGACGCCAATTGCATTTGAACTTCTGCTGACTTCTTTTGCACATTTTGTGAATGAAACGCCCTAAACATTATTAAGATTATCTTTGAAATAAATAGTGTCTTGATCATGAAGCGCGGAGTAAATCATTAGTGCTTATAGCATTCTGTCGTCTTTCGAATTCTTTTCCTACCAACACTTGTCTTGACTTGATTTTTAAACTGTAATTTCTTTTGCTTGTTTTCTTTTCATATCAGAGAATTCAGAAGACACAATCTGCCCGGTGTTCTTCCACCTGAAATCGTCAAGCTTCGTTACCTGAAAGAAATGTAAATGCAGTTTGTCTATCTTAAAGTTGTATGTGGAGATTCTTTCTTTAGGAAAAACTCTAAGCCACTTGTTGACTTGGTGTAGTGATTTTTCTTACAATTACCTTCATGGTAATATACCTCGGGAGTGGGCGCTATTGCAGGTGACATCAATGTAAGATCTTGTCTTTTTTGTTGTTGATGTACTGATTTATTCCTCTAATAAACTATCTAGTGAATATCCTGCAGCTCTCTTCTTGTAAATCGGTTCTCAGGGAAAATACCAGTGGAATTGGGGAATATTACTACTCTAGCACACCTGTAAGTTTTGACACAGTTATTCATTTTCTTTTTTCTCTCTTCAGGGTATGATGCTTTGGTTATTAATAACACAAAGATTGCCGTTTTCTTTAAAACATAATCTGTCATGTTATCGTCACTTTGACCTTAAAAAAATGAAAGCGTGTTGTTCAACTCTCTTTCCACTCATTTAATAGCTCAAAGAACATCGAGTTATGATCCTTCTTCCCCCCTTCCCGTCTTTTATGTGCCCATATCTCATTTGTATATTTGGTAAAATCAGGTCCCTTGAAGCAAACCAATTTTCTGGATCAATTCCATCAGAACTCGGGAGGTTAAGCAACCTAGAAACCTTGTAAGATGTTATTCAGCTTTCTTTCACATACTTTTTTTTTTTTTCTTTGTGGTACAAAATTAATAGTTTATTGATTTAACACTGTATATGCAGGGTGCTATCATCTAATCAACTAACTGGCACATTGCCCACTACGTTTGCTGGTCTGGGAAACCTAATAGATTTGTAAGTTTTTATTACATTCACGTTTCTCGAAGTATGTTGAGTCATTTGTCCAAATTACTTTCTTTGCATGGCAGCCGAATTAGTGATAACAACCTGACGGGAACCATACCCGACTTCATACAGAATTGGAAACTACTCTATAGATTGTAAGCGTTTTAGAAAATGTTCCAAGTTTCATTCGTTTTTTGAGAAACAAAAATATGTTAAATTTAATTTATCAATTATTAATACCATTTAAAATTGAATTATTGAAGAGTACTACATGGAAGTGGACTTCAGGGACCAATTCCTGCAAACATATCCCTTTTGATTAACTTAGAGGATTTGTAAGTAGTTCTCAATTTGATACTTTTTCATCCAACAGATCAATGATAAAACTCAATATTTTCTGGATTTTGTTAATATAGGAGGATCAGCGATATTTGTGGCCCAACGCAGGGTTTTCCTGATTTGGTGAACATGACAGGCTTGGTTCAATTGTAAGTCAAATGTCTATGCTGTCTGAAATCTTTTGAGCAACATCTCTACATAATCCATTAGAGCATGTTATTCTTTTTTTCAGTCTTATTCGTTGATCTCTTTTAGGGTTCTGAGAAATTGCAACATTGCTGGAAAGATACCTCCATATTTGTGGACGATACAGACTATGGAAATGATGTAAGTAAGACATGTATGCTCCTGGCATGTTTATGATCTGATACTCTATGAATGTGTATGGTATGACATGCTAAAACTTTTGTTTGTTCAGTGAACGTTACCTTATCGTCCAACCTTTCCTTTTACTTTCTAGTCCTTTAGATTTTGTGTTTCTAATCAAAGATAAGAATTGTTAACACGTCTGCTTACGTTAGGGGTATTATAGCAAAAGAGATCATAGAATTTTGTCAGCTTAATAAAATTCAGCCCTTAACTGGAAGTATACTTATAAATTAGCGTCATACCTTTATTTTTGTTCGATGATAGTTGAAATATTGTTCTTCTTTGCTTCTCTTGGAGTGTATATTGGATCAAATGATAAAGACATCGTTGAGAGAAAGATGACTATATATGAGATATTTTATACTTAGTTTCTTGATTTTATGATTTTCTACTAATAGAAAAGTTTATTTATTTATTTTTTTCTGTAGTTTTTATGTATCTTTTTCAATTTCACAAATTCTTTCAAGCCCTCTGAATTTTTTGTTTGCCCATGCTAGGGTCACAAACCCACGATATCGGGCTCAGCTGTAGTTTTTATGTATCTTATAGATTCAATTTGGTCGTTTTTTCGTTGTGACTGATAGGGACCTCAGCTTTAATCAGTTGACTGGGGAAGTTCCAGAGGATACAGACTTGGAGCACATTAGATTTCTGTAAGTTGACAACTCTCTGTTTTGATAAATTTTCCAGTTTTGTTGGAGTATAGACAAGCATGTCACAAAACAAATAATTTTGAAATGCTTATAATTACTTCTTCTAATGCGTACCAGTCTCCTGATCAATTGTTTTATTTTATTTATTTTGCTTTTATTAGCTTCTTAACTGGCAATAAGCTGAGTGGCAACATACCAGATTCAATATTGAAGGATGGAACTAATGTGTAAGCTTCTTACTTATCTTTATTTTTTCCTTTCTCCTAACACATTTATAATCTATCAAGTTTATTTTCTTTGACTCTTAGTTTTGTTTGTCTATTATTGTGGAGTGCTGTCTCTTGTCAGATATTTGGAGTACCCTCAATTTGGCAAACCCTTCTTTTGATTAGTAACTTTGCATTGTTGATGATACTCTTTTGTTTATTACATCACCAATGGAGGAACGTTTCGACTGGTGTTGGTTCTTTTATTTTTGTGCTTTATAGTCGATACCTTTTCCTAAGTAATTATTTCAGAACCTTCAATGTTTCTTGTGAGACCCCACATCGGTTGGGGAGGAGAACGAAGCATTCTTTATAAGGGTGTGGAAAACTCTCCCTAGTTGACGCGTTTTAAAAACCTTGAGAGGAAGCCCGAGAGAGAAAGCCCAAAAAGAACAATATCTGCTAGCGGTGGGTTCGAGCCGTTACAAATGGTATCCGAGCGATGTGCCAACGAAGAGGCTGAGCCCCAAAAGAGGGTGGATATGAGGCAGTGTGCTAGCAAGGACGTTGCGTCCCGAAGGGGGAGTGGATTGGGGGATCCCACATCGCTTGGAGAAGGAATGAGTGCCAGCGAGTACGCTGACCCCTAAGGGGGGTGGATTGTCAGATCCCTCATAGGTTGGGGAGGAGAATGAAACATTCTTTATAAGGGCGTGGAAACCTCTCCCTAGCAGATGCGTTTTAAAAATCTTGAGGGGAAGCCCAAAAGGAAAAACCCAAAGAGGACAATATCTACTAACGGTGGGCTTGGGCCGTTACATTTTTAGTTAGGATAGTTTGTTAATATCTTTTCAATAAAGTGGAGAATTAATGCAAAAGCATTTCTTGACAGGCGACAGTCCACTTCAGACTTGGATTTAGTTAGGCAATAGGCACTTCCATGAGATTTTAACCTTCAAATATCTCATTTTGCATCTCACATCAGTATGAAATTTACTATTTTTCTTAATTTCAAACTGATCTACAAGGTAAAGTGAATATTCAGAATGTTGTTAATGACAACTACCATCTGCATATGGTGGAGGACTTGGTAAAAAAAATTGATATTTGTTTTTACGCTCGACATAAAGGGGTTCATGAACTAACAAAAAGAAACACAAGTTTTGACTGTGGTGAAAATTAGGTGGGTCAAGCTGTAAATTATAACATATTGATCACTTATAAAGCCTTGCAGAAGCTTTATTCTTTTTTTTTTTTTTTTTTTTTTGGCGCT
>NW_019268535.1:2733943-2797873 GCF_002738365.1 Cucurbita moschata
TTGTTTTTTTTTTTTTTTTTTTTTTGGCGCTATTATATCTAGCGATAAACATTAGGCTGCAAAAATTGAGAAAACTAATGGATGTCTTTTTACCATGCAAACTCGGAACGAGAATGTTACCTTGCAATTAGGTAGTTATCGACATTGACGTAAAAATATAATCATTTGAGATCTTGTTCTACCCAAGACCACCTATAGCCTATTATCCTTTTTTTTACTTTTTCGTTTTCGTTTTCAATCTTTGGTTGACATGTTTTTCGTTCTTTATTTACTTTTACTTTTCTGCTATGTGGATGCTTCTATTATTGGTAGTTTAACTAATCACGTGAAATTGTATATGAACTAGGAGATGAGCATTCTAGCATAACTATATCTTTTAATATTCTACAAAATAACATCAGCCAAAAGATAACATTGCTTATCTCATTCTAACAAGTATCACAATCTGCTCTCATGCAGAGATCTTTCATTCAATAACTTTACATGGCAAGGTCCTGAGCAGTATGTTTGTAGAAATAATATGTAAGATATACTTTTGAAAAATATTCTTTGAGATATTTTCGAGTGAAAAAAGTTGATTTTTTCCCAATATTGTGACAGGAATATGAATCTGAACTTGTATCGAAGTTCTTCCTCCAGCGACTCCTTGTAAGTTGCTCTAGTTTTATCCTTTTAAATGAAGTTCTCTTGCAGAGTAACAGAAGAATTCTTGCCAGATATACATGTTTTGTGCTGATATCTCGTGTCTATTCTCTGTTGACTCGGTCATGTTATAGGAGGCGGGAAAGTCTCCCCTGCTTGAAGGATTCCATCTGTTCAAAATGTAAGTGATAATCCTTCTGAAATAGAGAAAAGGGAATGTTATACATGCTGTTTTCTAGTTTTAGTATTAAGAAGCTGACCGGTAATTTCTTCATATTTATATTTGAAGAGAGAATATAGTGAACCTTAGCAGTGGCTTTTATCCTAAGACATAAATAGTAAATAGTTTCTACTGTAGTTACGTTAACAGTTAGTAAGTAGTAATAAATGTGTTTGTAACAGCCCAAGCCCACCGCTAACAGATATTGTCTGCTTTGGCCCGTTACGTACCGCTATCAGCCTCACGGTTTTGAAACACGTCTTTTAGGGAGGTTTCCACGTGCTTATAGGAGTACTTTGTTCCCCTCTCTAACCGATGTGAGATTTCACAATCCACCCCCTTGGGTGCTGCGTCCTCGTTGGCACATCGCCCGGTTTTAAAACGGATATTGTCTGCTTTGGTCCATTACATGTCACTGTTAGCCTCACGGTTTTAAAACGCGTCTATTAGGGAGAGGTTTTCACACCCTTATAAGGAGTACTTTGTTCCCCTCTCCAACCAATGTGGGATCTCACAATCCACCCCCTTGAGAGCCTAGCTTCCTCGCTGGCACACAAGCCAGTATCTGGCTCTGATATTATTTGTAACCACCCAAGTCCACCTCTAACAGATATTGTTCGCTTTGGCCCGTTAGGTATCGCCATCAGCTTCATGGTTTTAAAATGCGTCTATTAAGGAGAGGTTTCCACAACTTATAAGGAGTACTTTGTTCCCCTCTCCAACCGATATGGGATCTCACAATCTACCCCCCTTGGGGCCCAGCGTCCTTGCTGGCACACTAGCCAGTATCTGGCTCTAATACCATTTGTAACAGCCCAAGCCCACCCCTAACAGATATTATCCACTTTGGCCCGTTACGTATCGTCATCTGTCTCACGGTTTTAAAACGCATCTATTAGGGAGAGGTTTCCACACACTTATAAGGAGTACTTTGTTCCGCTCTCCAACCGATGTAGGATCTCATAGTGTTAATGTATAAAAATCTTGGAGATGATCTGGTGTTTTTCTCACCTTCTCTTTTCTTAATGACAGATTCAAAATGTTGGTTCATCAATTGCGGTGGGTATGACTTGACTAATGTGATAGACAACAACGACATTTTATACAATGGGGATGCAGATGTTGAAGGAGGGACGGCAAAATTATATGTCGATTATGATAGCTACTGGGGATTGAGTAGTACTGGAGATTTCATGGATGATCACGATTACCAAAATACACGTTACTCTTTTTCGCTGCCTTCATCAAACTTTTCCCAGATATATTCAACAGCACGTCGTTGTCCAATTTCGCTCACTTATTTCCATCAATGCTTGGAAAATGGAAACTACACAGTGAAGATTCATTTCGTGGAGTTACGATTTACAAATGACAAGACATATACGAGTCTTGGAAGACGGATATTTAATATCTACATTCAGGTATTTGTCATAATAATTAAAAAGGAGTAAGCAATATTTGAATTTGCAGATTGCCTCATAAGTATACTTTATACAGGAAAAGTTAGTATTGGAGAATTTTGAAATTAAAGAAAGGGCAGGAGGAGCTCAAAAACTGATAGAATTGCAGTTTGATAACGTTAACGTAATTAACCACGTCCTCGAGATCCGATTCTATTGGGCTGGAAAAGGAACAACACGAATTCCTGATAGAGGAATTTATGGTCCACTGGTATCAGCTATTTCTGTTTATTCTGGTCAGTCATTTATAAATCTCTCTGTTCTTCATGCCTTACGTCTATGACCTTGTCTTGTGTAGTACCTGTGCTTAGGAATTGAATATTTCATTTCAAAACCTATTCTTATCCGCTCCCGCTTCAGTTTAGCTCATTTTTAACTAGATATCGTAGTTTTCGGTTGGACTCATATGGTTTCCTTGAGAATGATGGTGTTTTTATCCTTTGAGCAGATCTTAAATATTGTTCAATCTTTGAAAGTGGTCAAATGAAAACTGTAGCTATCTTCGTAAGGGGTGGAGTATTATGCCTTTCTATAATCATCATAGTGGGATTTCTTCATTGGAAAGGCACCCTTCGAGTATTCGGGCAGGGTAAAGACGATACAGGTGCGTTCGGATTGCATGCTGTCACAATTTAGAACTTTTATCTGCAATTGTTTCTATCTGTAACATTTTAGAACATCTCTCATGATGACATCCAACATTATTACCTTATTTCAACTATACCACCATGAACAGATGTTGCAGGAATAGACGTACAAACTGGAATTTTTACATTGAAACAAATAAAAGCTGCCACCAATGATTTCGATTCTTCTAATAAAATTGGAGAAGGCGGTTTTGGCCCTGTTTATAAGGTATTTTTACTTAACTGGTCGTCTAATTTTGATGAAGGGAAGTGCTTATAAAAGGTCGATTTGCAGGGTCAGTTGGCCGATGGTACCGTCGTAGCAATTAAGCAGCTCTCGTCCAAATCAAAGCAAGGAAATCGCGAATTTCTGAACGAGATAGGAGTGATCTCTTATTTGCAACACCCGAATCTAGTCAAGCTCCTTGGATGTTGTATTGAAGGGGATCAACTGTTGTTGGTGTATGAATATTTGGAAAACAATTGCCTTGCCCGAGCGCTATTTGGTCAGTTCGACTTCAACTACTTGTTCGGGTCTAGTTGGTCGTTTTACTAGATAATAATTCTTTTTCTCTGTCGATCATTTGCATGATATAGCTCCGGCTCGTTGGCTCGTTTTTCTTACCTTTATTTTTTTGTTTAGTTTCTCTTTGTTGTTTTGTTTTATAGGTCCAGAGTGCAGTCGTCCTAATTTAGATTGGCCAAGCAGGCTTAGAATCTGTATTGGTATAGCAAAAGGCTTAGCATATCTCCATGAGGAATCTAGCCTCAAAATTGTTCACAGAGACATCAAAGCTACTAATGTGCTATTGGATGGCAAACTGAATCCTAAGATATCTGATTTTGGTTTGGCTAAGCATGACGATGAGGAGAAGACTCACATCACGACCCGAGTGGCCGGGACCATGTATGTTCCAATCATATCATTTAACGAGACCCTGACATATTATATGCTCCAGAATAAAACCATTGTTTATGATAACCTCGTTTATGTTAAATCTCTCTCTGTTTCAGTGGATATATGGCTCCGGAATATGCTCTCTGGGGTTATCTGACCCACAAAGCAGACGTTTATAGTTTTGGAGTCGTGGCGTTGGAAGTTATCAGTGGAAGAAGCAACAATGACTACGTACCAAGTGACACTTGTGTTTGTCTTCTCGACTGGGTAATCTGCTGCTCGTCGTGTCCCTTTCTTTTCTTTTCTGATCTGACCGTAACATTGCTGATAGTTACAGTGAATTTAAATCTCAGGCCTGTCACTTGCAACAATCTGGGAACCTCGTCGAGCTGGTTGATGAGAAGTTGAAGTCGGAAATCAACTGGTATGAAGCGAGAAACATGGTGAAAATTGCCCTTCTCTGCACGCATGCTTCACCATCGATAAGGCCTTCGATGTCGGAAGTGGTGAACATGCTCGAAGGACGATTGGAAATTCCAGACCTGGTTCTAGAACCAAGTTCTTATAATGAAGATTTGAGGTTCAAGGCAATGAGAGATATGCGTAAGGAGCAACAGAACCAAACCCCGAAGGCTGGCCAGACACAAACTTCCACAGCGCTATCATTTGAGTCTTCCCCTACATCTGGAAATGAGTTTTATGACATCAACCCATCTTCAAGTTCATCATTAACTTGATTGGCATTGCACATAATTTTCCGGATCATTCGGTAAGCACGTATCTTTCTTTTTATGCCTGGTGTCACAATCGTGTTCTTACGGGACGTTTGTCAAAACGTCGTATGCTTAGAAAATATAATAAGGAAACTATATATCATAAAAGTGGTAAAGGAAAACAATAAAGTGATATAACTTAAGGGTTTTGAGATGCAACGGGCATGCAACTATGGGTAACATGCCTTGGACAAGCATGATTGTAACACCTTGCAACCTTCTGTGTAGGAACGTTTTGTTCATAGCAGGGTCTATGTGAGATCCCACATCGGTTGGAGAGGAGATCGAAACATTCTTTATAAGGATGTGGAAACCTCTTCCTAGCAGACGCGTTTTAAAAACTTTGAGAGGAAGCCCGAAAGGGAAAGTCCAAAGAGGATAATATCTGCTAGCAGTGGGCTTGAGCTATTACAAATGATATCAAAGCCAGACATTGGGTAGTGTGCCAGCGAGGGCGTTGAGCCCTGAAGGGGGGTGGACACCTGGAGGTGTGCTAGCGAAGATGCTGACCCCAAAGGGGGGTGTGGATTGTGAGATCCCACATTAATTGTAGATGAGAACGAATGCCAGCAAGGACACTGGGCCACGAAGGGGGGTGAATTGTGAGATCCTACATTGTTTGGAGAGGAGAACGAGTACCAGCGAGGACGTTGGGCCCCGAAGGAGGGTGGATTGTGAAATCCCACATCAGTTGGAGAGGGCATTGAAGCATTCTTAAAGGGTGTAGAAATCTCTCTCTAGCAAACACGTTTCATAAACATTGAGAGAAAATTCGAAAGGGAAAATCCAAAGAGAACAATATCTGCTGGTAGTTAGCCCGCTAAGGCTAGATTCTTAATTCTCTCTCATCCTTCGTTTTGTACTGTTATTATATTATATTAGGTTCGATCTATGAAGATGATTCTTTGGAAATTTTGAACTTCTAAAGTGACCCATTTCATGCTGTTCTCTTCTTTTCTAGTGTTCTTTACTTTTGTTATCAAACTTGAGTGTAGGATCTATGAAGCTTGATTTTGATGCTTAAATGGATTTATATGATAACTTTTTTTTTTTTTTTTGGCGAACTAGGGTTTTGGATGTGAAGACCGAGCCAGAGACGTGAACGGGGGTTGAGAGGTCTTCTTTGACGGGCACGGGTTGCAATGGGCGTGTGTTCTTCGGGGTTGAATGATTCTTTTCTGGAAGGACTTAAAGTGTACACGTTGTTAATGTGAGCCTAACTTTCCAGTTCTTGTAACGCCCTACATTCTTTTAATAAAATTATTTTATTCTTTTAAAACTTGAAGTTTATCATGTTTTGATTAATTTCAATTTAATTAGGTTAATTACACAATTTAATAAAGCTCATGATAGTTTCACGATCAATTAATTAACTACCAAAGTTACCAAAAGGAATAATCGAGGACACCGTACAGGGTCGACCTATGTTTGGGGAGATCAAGATCCTAATCCAAGGTAAGTCACGAGCGCATGACCCATTTTGAAAAGAAATATGATCCCTTGATTTGTGATATCTTATTTTGCCGTGTATCTACCACCAATATAAGGTTCCTTAATGATTCTTTTCAATATTCATCGGTTTTTAAAATTCTTTAGGTAAAGGCAATAGCGTGTTAGAGTTTCCATGGAGATTAGTGCTAGTATTTTGTTTATGGTTGTAACGACTAAATTTTTTGCACACGGATCGAAATCATTACTTAAAAATATGGTTATCATAATTTGAAAACAGTTAACATATGATCAGGATGCCCCGTTAAAAGAACTTTGGAAGACATTCATTTTTAAAAGAAAATCGATATTACAAACTTTATTAAAAAAAACGCATCATCGATTTTCACTAAAACATACGACCTTTAATTTTTTCACAAGATCATTTTCACTAAAACTAAGGCTCGCCCGGTAAGGTGACCTGGATCAGACCTGGATCGCTCATTTTTGTGACCATAGTGGTTAATTACCTAAATACACAATGTGTAACTTTTCTATAAACTCGATTTTATTAATATTAAAGCTACCTCGTAATGTGACCTGGATTACCCATTTTGACAACTTTGATGGTCAGGTACCCAAACACACAACGTGTAATTTTTCTGCAAAATCATTTTCATGACATCAATCATGTTAAGCATAAAATAGGTCCCGAACACATTTAAAACATGTTTTATGATACATCACAATCATAAAAACCTCAAATTCATAGACGAGGCAAAAATATTTATTTCCAATGATGAAGTTTTTTACTTCATTAACTTCTACGATCATGAATTTCATTTAATTTGATCTTAATACTTAATCCAAATCTTAATAATCGGCTCACGAGACTATTAGCCCAAGTTTGTTCTTACGAACGGTCCAAAAGGGCTCGGGTCCTTGTTAATTCGTGTTCCGCTACAAATTCGATTCTCATTGACTCCGACAAATACAAAATTAATAATTTTTTTTTATAAGAAGAGCATGATCATTTAAAATACTAAAAAACAAAAACATTATTTAAATATTTCCTAAAAATGTGAGACAATTTACAGCTGTCAACAGTGTGAAGACTAGGTGTTTGTAAATTTTGTAGCTTTGAAAAAGTAAAGCGTTGACTAATTCTCATTTTTAGATTTTATTATTATTATTATTATTATTATTAAGTGTTGATAATTGGTTTCTTACACGTCAGAACATGCAAGAAAATGTTGTGTTTTTCATAATTTCTTTCTTTTTTTTATTTTTTATTTTATTGTTATGGAATATTATTTTTCAACCCGAACTTATTTAATAAATAAAATAATACGATCAAATATAATATAATCTCCTGACTCGAGAAAATCAAGCTCTTTTTAAAAGGATTAAGTCTGTTAGTACAAAATTCGAACCAAACCATTTGTACTTACTTCAATGAAGAAAGCACGGACTTTTTCAAATTTTCTTTCTCGATCCACCAAACTGATGAGAAGGCTCTATGGAATAAAGGGAAACGTGTACGTTGTCACACTCTCTGCTTTCCAAACGTGCTTAGAGGTCAAGCTAGACGCAGTAGAGTGACGACTCGGGAGTGGATACCTCACCAGCTGAGAGACTCACAATAAGACCTACTGACAACACCAACGAGACTTGGGAAGGCAACCCGATTGGGAGTCAGAGGATCCACCGAATCAATAACCAAGCAAGTTGCATATTCATCATTTTAGAGAGCAGGGGAAGGAATCTGTTTTCTATAACCGAAAAACAACGAAACCCCTTTCCATTTCATACTTTCAAATGTCCAAATTTAATTAAACAATTTGATCCGACATTTTAGAATATATATATATATTAAAAAAATAAATTTAAAATTTTATTTTAAAAAAATGATTGGAGAAAAAAAAAATAAAAAAAAAAATAAATATATACATATGAAAATGTTTTAATTATTATATTATTAAGATTAAAAAAAATGTGAATTGTGTTGGGTAGGTGGGTAAATATAATATTATAAATAAAATAAAGGGCATAAATGTAAATCCAAGTTGGTTTGAAGTTGAATGAATGGAGTCGTATGGATAAAAGGCGGCCAAAAATCATGTGAATTCCCATCTACCCCTCACAACTTGCCAATTATTACAAACAAATTCATTCCCCATATTCAAATCCTTATCCCTTAATAAAACTCACATTCTTCCTCCCTATCCCATCCAATAATAATAATAATTAATCATATTCAATTTGGATAAGGACCATTTCCCATTTCCCGGTCTCCTATGACATGGTCAGGTTACTTACTCCTTACTTCTAACATGAGTCATTCCAGCACGTTTTGTCTTCACTCAACATAGATGCACCTTGTTGGTATAGGTAATGACGTTAAATTCTTTTAAGTTTTTCATAGTCATCCTATTCTTAGGATTGCTCTCATTCGGATATGGTCTTGGTTTATTTATGTACCGCTCTTTTATTCGGGTATGAAATTTTCTTAAATTTAAATATTATATTTTAAAAATATTTGTCGATCCTTAAATTTTGACTTGGAAATGGGATTGAGGAAGACTTTTTATTCCAACATATTACATCAACATTAAACCATATGCTAAAATGAGTAATTTATTACGTTATCATATTTTATTCTTTTCTTTTTTTTTTTTTATCATAATGTTGGAATGTTTGGGTCATGTAATATTATATTTATTTTCTTAAGAAGCCACGTCAGCTGAGGGTCCCACGTCATGACAAGCTTGTTTGTATTGGGTACCGACTATCATACGACGTCGTATTCACATAGCATTGGTAATCTCGTTTTCACCAAGTACAAAGCAATATCAAATTCAAGCCGTCAATAATATTCAACGGAAGAAAAGTCTACCAAGCCAACGGATAAGATTCCATTTGTATTCTGAGTATGTCACAGGCGATAAGTACCCATCTGCGAATAAGCGCGAGTTCCTCGTCATCCACGCGTTATAGAGGAAAAACGGATTCCGTCAAGTAGAGACGGCGAAGTTAACGGGAAGTGCATTTTAGAAAATTCAGAAGGGTAATTGCTAACGTGCACTTTACAGACGGAAAACAGGTTCTTCCACGCGCTATAAATTGAAAACTTCACAGTCTGAAATGTTTCTGAAATTTGGAAGTTAGAAACGAAACGAGTTCTCCATTTTTGCTTGCGCGGCGATTTGGATCGTGAAATTTCGAGTTCATTCGAGTCGGAAACCTAGCGGCGAAATCGTAATTGTTCAATTCATTTTGTAATTTTGTGGAATCTTCGCCGGAGATTCATCGGAGGCTGGTTGTGTTAGGGTTTTAGAAACTAAGTTCTGTGTGTTGTAATGGAGACGAATACGAGTAACAACGGAGTGAGGTTTCTGCTAGGGAAGCAGTCGTCGATGGCGCCGGAGCGGCAGACGGAGGAGGCGGCGGAGGCGGCGGAGGCGACGGAGGACGGGGAGGAGATCCATCCGGGAGTGAGATTGATGTATTCAGCAAATGAAGGCGATTTGGAAGCGATTAAGGAGCTTATAGATTCTGGAGTTGATGTTAATTTTCACGATGCTGATAATCGGACGGCGCTTCATATTGCTGCTTGTCAAGGTTGCACGGAGATCGTCGATTTGTTGCTCCGGCGAGGAGCGGAGATTGACCCCAAAGACTGCTGGGGTAGTACGGTAATTTGCTTGCTCCTATCTGCACTTTTTTTTTTTTTTTTGCTTGCGTTTACTTTCTTTTTTAATTTAGTTTATTTAAAAAAATATTTTTTTTTTATTTTTGGTCGGTTTAGGAAATATGTTTTATTAAATTAAAATATTAGAGGAAAAAAAATGGATGGTTTGGATTGGATTAGCAGTTGCTTTTGATCTGAATGATCAATAAAAAATATGTAGCCGTAGAAGGTCAACCGTCAACCGAATTTATTTTTTTAAAAAATATTATTATAGTAGTTTTTTTTTTTTTTCTAAATTAATAAAAATACCCTTAAATTTTACGTCTTATTTAAAAAAATATCTATAAACTTTAAAAAAAATTTAAATATTCATAAACTAAAAAAAATCTTAACAACCCTTCCACTTAATTTTTTTAAATATAAAATTGTTAATATTTTATTTTAAAAATACTCTATTTCATTAATTCTTTTAATTTTTTAAATTTTTTTAAAAATACTTACATTTAAAAAATATTCATAAATTTTGAAAAATAATATTAAATTTTTTTTAAAAAAAATTAAAGGTAAAAGGTGTTAATATTATTTTAAAATTTCATAACTTTATTTAAACAAAATACTTAAAATAGATGTAAAATGTAAATTTCTAATTAAGGAAATAGGTAAATGGAAGTAATATTTAGTCTTTTTTAAAAGACAAAAAAAAATTAAATAATTATCAAACTAAGTTTTTTATTTTTTATTTTAAAAAATTAAACCAATAAATATATTATTTTTACTTCTTAGTTTTCCTTGTTTTATTGATTTTAAAAAATACGCTAATTTTTTAAAGAAAAAAATTAATTTTTTTTTTAAAATTTATCTAAGAATTCATATGATTTCTTAAAAAAAAATTATTATAGAGAATAGTTGAGTAAATAAGCATAATCTTGAGAGATTTAAGAATCATTTGAATGGTAAAATTACAATTTTTTCACCATTTTGTGATAATCTAAGTTTGGAATAACAGCCTCTCGCAGATGCTATATTCTACAAAAACCACGAAGTTATCAAATTATTGGAAAAAAGCGGCGCAAAACATCTGGTACTTCCAATGTTCTTGGACTCTTCATTTTCCCCAAATTCCAGATTATGTTCATTCATCATGCCTTTCTTTTGTTGATAATGCTGCAAAATTCAGAAAGCTCCCATGCTCGTCAAGCATGCTCGTGAAGTCCCCGAATATGAAATTGATCCTAAAGAATTTGACTTCACAAACAGTGTCAACTTAACCAAGGTTGGTTCAACACTTCTTCTTTCTGCTCTTCTTATTTTCTTATTACACTTCTTAATCTACAAACCCCTTCCAGGGAACCTTCCATTTAGCATCATGGCGCGGAATCCGAGTTGCGGTCAAAGAGCTTCCCGAGGATGTGATTTCTGATGAGGATAAAGTGTAAGTGTCCTAAATTCTAAACGAACTAGAGCTTAGTTCTTAGTTCTGTTAATATATCATTACTAGCGGAAGGTCAAGCCCAATAATGGTATAAACTCATTGTATATTTATTTTAGGAATTAAGATATCTAAATATTTTAGGAATAGATTGTCTATTCTCTGCTATAAATACCCAAGCGAGTGTTTCCCACATAGAGTTGTGTAACTTAACTTTTCTCCCATGGGAACTCAGGAACGCCTTTAGAGACGAGCTTGCATTGCTTCAGAAGATTCGACATCCGAACGTCGTTCAATTTCTTGGTGCTGTCACTCAAAGTAGTCCCATGATGATTGTTACCGAATATTTGCCTAAGGTTCTTCGCTTCTCGTTTTGAATATCTATCCAATTCATTTTTTAAAACGGGAAACTTCATATGAATTCAATCCCCATTTCCTTACATTTTATTGTAATTTGAGCTGCAGGGAGATCTTTGCCAATTTTTACAGAAAAAAGGAGCTTTAAAACCAATTGTAGCTGTGAAATTTGCTCTTGATATTGCAAGGTTTTCACCTCATTATAATTGTTCATCTGTTCTTGTTATGTTTCATTTCTGTGGGAAATGATCTGTTTGTTTACTGAAAATCTGTTCAGGGGAATGAACTATTTGCACGAAAACAAACCCGCCCCGATCATCCACCGCGATCTCGAGCCATCGTAAGAGCTGATTCCGCTCTAATCAACTCCTCTAATTCCTTGGAACTTCCTAAATTTGGCTTGGCTTCTCTGTTTTTTGTTGTGTGATTGTAGAAATATATTGCGAGATGACACTGGGAGCCTGAAAGTTGCAGACTTCGGAGTTAGCAAGCTGCTCACAGTCAAGGAGGATAAGCCACTGACTTGTCAAGACACTTCATGTGAGATTTCCCAGCTCTCTTTCTTTTACCATAGCAAATGCTGAAATGGTTCTTGTTTGACAGGCCGATATGTTGCTCCAGAGGTTTTCAAGAACAATGGATATGATACTAAAGTGGATGTCTTCTCCTTTGCTTTAATACTACAAGAGGTTTGGACTCTTTAGATTGATATCATCTTGTGGATGTCTTGACTTGAGTTTGATATTAATGAATGAGATGCTGCGCTATTATGATGTAGATGATCGAAGGCCAACCGCCATTTTCAAACAAGAAAGAAAATGCTATTCTTAAAGATTATGCAGGCGGTGTACGCCCAGCTTTCAAAGCTCCAGCTAAATGCTACGCGCATGGAATCAAAGAGTAAGCCACTGTGTTCTTAAACGTTGTGACACGTAGTATGGATAATGTCTAACAACCCAAGCTCACCGCTAGTAGATATTGTCCTCTTTAGGCTTTCTCTTTTAGGCTTTTCCTTAAGGTTTTTAAAATGTGTTCACTATAGAGGTTTTCACACCCTTATAAGGAATGTTTCGTTCTCCTTCCCAACCGACATGAGATTTCACTATCCATCCCCCTTCGAGGCCTAGCGTCTTCGCTAGCACTCGTTCCCTTCTCCAATCGATGTGGGACCCCCCAATCCACCCCTCTTCCGGGCGCAGCGTCCTTGTTGGCACACCGTCTCATGTCCACCCCCTTCGGGGCCAGTATCCTTGTTGACACACCACCTCATGTCTACCCCCTTCGGGGCCAGTGTCCTTGTTGGCACACCGCCTCATGTCCACCCCCTTTAGGGCCAATGTCCTTGTTGGCACACCGCCTCGTGTCCACTCCCTTTAGGGCACAGTGTCCTTGCTGGCACACTGCTTCGTGTCCACCCCCTTTAGAGCTAGTGCCCTTGTTGGCACACTGCCTCGTGTCCACCCCTTTGGGACTCAACCTTCTCGCTGACACATTGCTCGGTGTCTGACTCAAATACCATTTGTAACGACCCTAGATTTCTACTAACCTAAAGTCGCTACCGTCATCATATAGCATACTCTCTTACGCAGAAATAAACATTTAAAGCTTCATCATAAGACTCTGTCTCGGACTTGCATGTTTGAAAACAGCTTTAAAGCAACATAACGAAAATACTAACACATTTAAAAAATTTTTAAAAAAAAAACACCTTATACTAACCTAAAGTCTAAGAAAACTATGCATGTTTTATTGTCTTTTACTTGCAATGTCATCGTCAATCGTACAGAGATGTCTATTGAAGAAAACTTTCCCTTCTCATCTCGTCTCGCCTCGATCTTATGTTAAATGACATTTGCATTCAGGTTGATTGAAGATTGCTGGCATGAAAAGCCATCAAAGAGACCAAATTTTAGGCTGATAATCTCAAGGCTTGAAACCATTCATCACAGTCTTAGCCACAGAAGGCGTTGGAAGCTTCCAACGCTGAGATGCTTTCAGAACGCAGAGGAGAAGATGAGAAGAGGCCATCTCTCAAGCAGCCGGAGCCTCTCATCGAGATCTGCAAGCAGCATATGAACCACCTCCAATGTTCATCCCCGTCTTGGATTTGTAGGTAAATTTCCCTTTGTTTTGTTCAGTTTAGTGCCAGATTTGTTTGCAACCCAAAATAACCTGTTGCTTGTTGTGCAATAATCCCTTTTAGTCATTCAATTCTCTCAACCTCTTAAGTTTCTGGGTCGAGAATTCATATTGTACATACGTATTTTTCAATACAATTTGTGTTTATTACGGTTAAGAATGAGAAACAGAGGTGGAATCGAACGTACGATCTTTATTAATGTTAACAACCTTTAAATAGGATAAAATATATTACTAACAGACTCTTGAAAATAAGATAAAATATTGCTTAAGCAGTCAACATAATCCATAATTTTTCGTAGCTTAACCACACATAATTCATACATCCATATTACATAAAATATGGTGCAATGCCAGGGCTATAGGGCACACATCATCATACAACACATAGTAAGCTAACTTCAACAGTAAGGTTACTTATTGAGTATTTCATAAAATACTCAAGCCACGTTTTACTTACATTTTTCAGGTAAAGCCAAGACGTCAATGTACGGTTGATGGTGGAGCTGAGGACAACAAGGAAGTGGACGAGAGACATTTTTAGTAGTTTATGTTTGTATGCATGAATAACGTCACTAATTAAGTTAAGAAAATTATGTGCGTTACGGTTGGAGAAAATATACTACTAACGACTCTCTGATTCCAATTATTTAAAATGTACTCCACGACTAATTATAAATTACAACTATTTAAAATATATTCTAAATATTTTAAATCAAATTTCATAATATTCTTCCTCAAGTTGGAGAGTGTACATCAAACACACCCAACTTATCTTTTTAAAAAAATTAAATTACAGTAGCTTTAGTGAAAATGATGTAATTTTGATTTATGTTGTATAAGAAAAACTCGTGTATATAGAATAAAATCACCAACAATAGAGAGAAAAAAAACGCAAATCAAAATAGGTTGAAATTTTATTTTAGAGGTCCCTAAACATCACAATGTAACCGATCAAAAGCACAATATGTTATTTATTTTTGCTAACAAGCAAATACTACCGTTGTGAGAAAAAGTTGCATTATTAAGATGCAATTGATCAGCTATAAATTTAAAACGAGAAAATGAAGGATGACCTAGGCGTAAATACCACAAATCAGATGATTGAGATACTTGATGAGCTGAAGATTTGATTGGAGATGAAGAAATATAATAGACCTCCGAATTGTTTACCTGAGCCAATCATCTTTTTCTGTAGCCAAGTCCTGCATAACATAAGAATCGGGATAGAATGTGACACAACATTTTAAGTCATTGATAAGTTTGCCGATCGACATCATGTTTTATTTGAATGAAGACAAACATAAAACATTGTTTAATTTAAGGATTAAAGGAAACATTGTCAGTATGTGACATGTGTTGTCCCTTCATTGGGATATTTGGTTCAGTCATAACAGAACCTTTGGATGTTATATGATACTGGAAACAAACATGCAGCATTGATGTAACGGTTAGAATTACCAAAAGAACGATGATTGAATGCATATAAGGCTTGTGCTATTTGTTGTAATTGCTGAGCAGAAAAATTTGGAATGGAATTAGGTGATTGTTCTCCTGTATTCAGCTGAGAAGCATCGGCCATATTTGCAGATAATCGATATCCACGATTGCTGTATTGATTGACTTGTAATGTCTTTCCAAAATTATTTTTCTGTCGACATCAATCCTCTGTATGTCCCCTTTTATCACAAAATTTACAGTAAAACTTAAGGATTCGACACTCATCAATTATATGACCAGTTCTATCGTAGTGTTCACATGATTTGTCCTTGGTGAACTTTGAATATGTTGTCTTATCAGGTTCAAAAGTTACCTGACGTTGCATATCTTCTTGTACAAGTAATGAATAGGCTTGTCTCACATTAGGTAATGGAGTCATCATCATTATGTTAGATCTCACTGTTTTATAAGACTCATTGAGCCCCATGAGTAGTTGCATCAACTTGTCTTCCTCCCATTGATCAACATGTATTTGGCGTTGATTACAGGTAAATGGTCTGCGGTACGCTTCCAATTCATCCCAGAGTGTTTTGAGCTTGGTGAAATATGCTAACAGTGTCATGGTTCCCTGTGACATCATGGCTATCGACTTTTGTATCTGAAAAATTGCAAGAGCATTCATCCCGAAGTGTTCTGATATCATGTTAAGAATGAGAAACAGGAGTGAGATCGAAAGTACGATCTTGTTCACAACGTTTAAATAGGATAAAAGCTGCCAACTAACTCCGAAAATATATTACTAACCAATCAACTAAAATAAAATAAAATATACTGCTAACCAACTCCCGAAAATAAGATAAAATATACTATCAACTAAAAAATAAGAGAAAAAAATCTTAACTAACGGTATAAAATATATTTCACAATTAATTACAGCTATACAATAAAATATATTCTGCAAATATTTTTATATCTTAAATTAAATTTCATAATAATAACTGAACCAAAGAAAACTTAGAAACTTGATCTGAAAGGTTTCGGTTTCTGTGGCTATTTGCTCCACTAATTCCCCGAGGCAAACTTACGATGTAGCTAACGGGAAGATTGTGGATATATATATATAAAGAGCATTATCTCCATTAGTATGAGATTTTGGAAAGCATGTCGACATTTTAGCTCTTAAAATTTAAACTTAGTTGACGTTCAGTCCTTTACGAATTTTAGAAAACCATTTAGAATGTGATGTCCCACATTTGTTGGGGAGAACAAGACACCATCTATAAGGGTGTGGAAACCTTCCCCTAACAGACTCGTTTCAAAGCCTTGAGGGGAAGTCCGAAAGGAAAAGCTCAAAAAGAACAATATCCTCTAGCGGTGGATCTGGGCCGTTACAAATGGTATCAGAGTCAGACACCGGACGATGTGTCAACTTTCTCGCTGTTCCCCAAAGGGGTAGACACGAGGCAATGTGCTAGTAAGGACGCTGGCCCCGAAGGGGGGTGGATTGTAATGTTTCCCACATTGGTTGGGAGGAGAACAAAACACTATTTATAATTAAAATAAATTTATAAGAATTTGCTACTTTTAAAAATTTATAATTATTTTTTAAATGTGATTTATAATTATTTTTTAAATGTGATACTAATGATTCTATCGGTATGTAACGACCGTCTTGTGTATTTTTTAAAATTTTAAAAATATCAAAGGTATTAATGAAATTTTGAAACACATTTTGATACTTAAATTAATGATAAAAATATTTTTTTAAGTTAAAAAAACTTTCTATCCATAAATCAGTGTTACTCTTAAAAGTTTATGAGTATTTTGAAACGTGGTACTAACTATAAAGGTATTATTTATTTTTTTAAATAAATAAATATATATATATATATATATATTATAAGGTTGAGAATATATTGTCTATTTTATATTAATTTTAGGATTTGATTAGTAGTATATTTTCTTTTATTGTTTTTCATTCTTAACATGGTATCGAACAAAAGATGAAGATAAATGACAGAAATCTGAACGACACTATCAATTAGGATCACCTTCCACGAGATATATCATTCTTTTTAAGCCCACATCTCAAAAGTTCATTTTTACGATTTCTATATCGATTGTCACTGAGCAAAACAAATCATTAATCAATCGTTCGTGTTCTTAAATATCAAAATTTCATTTTTTATGATTTAACACATTCACCATTCTGATCATGATATTCAGCCAAATCCAGCTTCGAAAAGGTTGATTTAACACATTCACCATCCTGATCAGGATCATTTATGCATGAACCAAGGAGCAACTCTTCGAGTTCTCAAATACATCAAAGGCCGACTATTTCTAGACATCAAAGGCTGTCTATATCCATCTTCTTGAAAAGTTCAATAATTTCTTGTAAGTCTAAAAACCAAACCAATGTGTTCCTATCATCAGTGTTTTGCATCTTACTCTAAATTCAATAAACAAACTAATGTGTTCAGATCATGAGAAGAACGGAGTTGGACTAGTTTATGGTAATATACAAAGTGTGTAAAAGAAAAAACAACAACAACATAGGACATGAAAACAATCCCAAAGTTCTAGAATTCTTGATCCTCACAGTTCATTCCTGCGCCCAAAGGAGGAATGAAAATTCAAAGCCAAATCCTTCAAAATCTGAATCATTCCTCTCAAATCGCCACTTCCCAGCTCCAAACAATCCTTCAGCAATCCACCATCCATCACCTCCATTCGAATTGTCTCCACCACATCCCTCCAAGCCCCCTGCCCATCCCCAAAACAAACACAGATTGCACCATTTTTCATTCAGGCATTTTAACAAACACCTTACGAGCAAACAAAAAACGACCCATTCAATCCACTTACCGATTTCCAAAACACCTTGAGAAGCCTCTGCAAGATCGAATTGCATAATCTGAAGAGAGATTGGTAATTCCGCGACACCCACCTTGCCCTCGCCGTGTCCGATTCCAACCCGGTTAACTCAGCCAACGCCCTAAGCAATTCGTTCATGTCGGGAATGGCGTCGTAGAGTTCCGAAAAGGCGAGATCTCTCCATGCGTAGTTCTTGGCGTAGTCCCAAGCTAGCGACCACATTGACGCTAAGAAACCGAATCCTCCGAAGCCTCGTTCGAGCTTGTTAGCGATGACCCTGGCCCGTTGCGAGCCGGAGAAGTCGCCGCGGGAGGCACGGAGATCGGCGACGCGAGACATAAGGGAATGCGCGCGCGAAAATAGGGATTTGAATTGGGAGAAAGAGAGGGAGAGGACGGGAAGTGAGGCGGTGAGAAGGAGGAGGAAGAACAGAGTCACCAGACGAGACGCCATTTTCACCGCCGGCTGACTGATCGGTCGACAATGCGACGGTGACGAGAAAACCTTTAGTAAAAGGCTGGGTTTTATCCGGCGGGCCGTTGGTTAATGAATAATGGGCTTTTGTGCGCCGGAGGAATAACTTTTTCTTTTTTCTTTTTTTTTTCTTTTTTTTTAATATTTCTACTTTTTCTTTTATATTTTATCACATTTATTTTTTAAAAAAGTATTCTTTATTCACTTTTTTAATTTTCAAACTTCTAAATTATTCCAAGATTTTATTCACTTTCTTTTTCTTTTTTTTTTTTCATTTTAAACTCGTACAATTCTACCGAATATATTCCGAAATTCGATTTTTTTTATATATATAATTAGATTTATAATTAGATTTTTTTTTTTTGTGATTTTCCATATTCCAAAAAAATTTAATGTAACACTTTTTTATATATATATATATAATTTATATGTTTATTCCTTTTATTTTTCCTATTTTTTTAATTTTTTCTTTTATAAAATGTTAGATTGAAATTTTGAAAAATTAAAAATTTTGATCGGGTTGATATTTTCTTAGTCAGGTCAATCGGACCAACTCGAAAATAGGGTTACAACTCAATCATACTCTAAAAAAAAATTAAGAATATTTATTTATTTTTATTTATTTTTGTTTTTAATTGAAGTTAGTGATTGATTGTTATAAATATTTTATATTTGACTTCGGCAGTAATTTAATTTTTTTTTGACAAATTTTAAATTTTAAAAGTATTTTTTAAAACAATTTTCAAAATAAAAATAATAGGCGAAAGTATATAATTATTATTTTAATGAAAAACACTATTAAATTAAATACGAAAATAGATAAATAAATTATATACTAAAATGAGGGTTGTATAATACGAGGGAGGATCATATGATTTTACCCAATAAAATAAATAACATTGTCGTTCTCGTCTTTACCATATTTTAATTCTTATCTTTAACAGATTATTCCTTTAAATTTGAGATCGGAATTTTTTTAGGTAGAATGATTCTTCTTTTAACTTTTTTTTTTTTATATATTCTTTTAATAATTAAGTTCTATGTTAGTTAATTTTTAATTAAATTATTATTCCCAAAAAAATCTCTATTTAAAAATACATATGTATAATTCAAACCTATTAAATTATATAAATAAATAATTAATTATATATATATAAAGTTTTATTAAAAATAAAATAAAAAATTGGACAAAACGAAGAATATTAAATAATAAATAGATATTGTTTTGTTCGGTAGAGATTCAAATTTTCATTTCTTAAAAATTAATTTATATAATCTATTTTTATATTTAATATTCGTTGATTTTATTGAGTTTAATTATAAAAGCATAAAATCCAACCATCATTTAAATAATAATTAGTGTTTTTTCAGTTTCTTGACCCAATTTTGTAATAGATATTTTAGTTAATTTAATTTTATATTTTAGGGATTTTTTCCCAAAAAAAAAAAAATAAATAAATAAATAAATTGTGGCTATCATATCCCATCTCCTTATCCTATTCATCACATGAATCTAAAAAAAGAAACCAAACAAAAATGGAATATTAAATTCATTATCCACACATATATTTGAATAATAATAATAATAATAATTTGTTTTATTCATTAATCACAAATATTCAAGTAAAAAATATATAACCAAGATTTTTTTTAATATGAAAAAAATATATTTTTCAAGAAAATTTTAAATTATATGATTTATTGATTTGATAATGAAATACATAATTTTTAATTTTGGTATTTATTTGTATTTAAATCTTTTAAAGATTATGTTCTTAATTTTAAATCATTTTCATATTTTGATATATTATATCTATAAAATAAATATTATTAATGAGATATTTGAAGTAAAAATTAGTCATATAAATTTATTTTCTGAGTTTTTTTCTTCCTAAAAGTATATAAAATAATGCATTTTAAAGCAAACTATTATTGAACAATTAATTTTTACCAAAATATAATTAGCTATTAACCCAACTAAGATAATTTATAATTTATTAGTAAAGTATAATTTAATAATTAACCTTTAATTTTTTTTTTTCTTTTTTCAATAACATAATTTATAAATGTGATCACACATATATCTTTAATTTATGCAAAATAAAAAAAATTTGTTAACCAAAATAAATAACCCTAAATAATAAATATAAAGATTCAGACTTTTGTTACCTTAATTCGATAACCTAATTATATTTTTTATTTTTTATTTTGTAAATTAAAAAAATGTAACCCGTTGTTAAATTTTCGTTAGTCAACTAATGATTAACGGGTACGAGGACTATTTAAAACAAATGTAATCAAGGCAAAAATAGCTCGCTTTTAAATTTCGAGGAGCTTCCTGAACAAATAAATATTTTATTCTTTAAATATAAAACTTTAAAATTAAAAAAAAAACCCTATACTTTATAGTTTATCGGAAAGAAAATACTCTTGTTAAAAAAAAAGTTCAAAAATACCTTCGTCCTTTAATACTACATTAAAAAAAAATAACCATTAAATTTTAAAAGTAGTATTAACATCTGTTATCCCTATAAAAAAAAAATTATCACCTACGATGAAATCCGTCTATTGACACCTCATAAATTATATTAAAATTTATTAATGATACTCTTGAAAATTTATAATTTTAAATTTATTTAAAATGTTTTTTAAAATTTTTAAAAGAATTTAAGGGTATTAAATAGTTTTAAAATTAAAACAAAATAGAGATATTTTTATTATTTATTTTTAAATATATATTTTTAATTAAAACATAGTAATATAAAAAAATAATAATAATGTTATATGGTGGCGCATAAGCATTGGGTAAGCGAGGGAGTGGGAAATAATGGTGAATGGTATAAATAGGTGTGGCGTGCATGGGCGGAAGGTTTATAACAACACCCTCTTGGCGACTGTCGAGTCCCTCCAATTCTTCATATCCCCTTTCGCCTTTTTCTTCCATTCAATTTCGCATTACAATGGCGAAACGCTCCATTTCTAATTCCCTCATAATCCCTTCTTTCATCATTTGATCATCCCTTCCTTCCCTCATCTTCAATCTCAATCTCCATTTCCCCGATTCTCTCCTCGCTCTTTTGCTTCACTACACGATCTGCATTTCTAAACTCGGTTACAACTCCTCTCCCCTTTCTTGCATTTCTTTGTTTTTGTTTTCTGTTGATCACTCTGCTTCTGCCGCGCCTACTCTGTTTTATTTTTGTTTTTTTGTTTGTTTCTTGGGGTTTGGAGGGGTGGGTTTTTTTTTTTTTGATTTTCGAGACTGCATTCTTGAATTTTGTTCTCTGCATGTTCTAATTACTGATTGGAATCGAATTTTTTATGACTATCTTGATTCATGAGGTTGTTTCTGAAGATTCTTGCTGCATTTCTGTTGTTCTGTTTGGCTTATCATATGGGATTGTGTTCTATATGAATCGAATCTCCAATGACTTGGAGTTTTGGAATTTGAAGTAGAACAGTATATGTAGCTCGGCTATTACTATGGGTTTCTGTCAATTTTCTACTGTCATGTTGTATGCATATGCATTTGATGTTCTTGCATGGGGTGTAAGGATTCTTGATTTTTGGAAAAGAAAGTTGAGAATCATGAGAAAATTGCCATGATAGTTGTTTCTTTCAGTGCTGTTAGATCATTAGTGTTGAAATTAAAAAATCGAAGTTACCTGTTCTTTCATTTTGTTTACAGAACTTGTGTATTGATTGATCAATGCTGTCAAACAACCATAACAACAGTCCTCCTACTCCTAGAACCAGATTGGAAAGGCTTCTAAGGGAGAGAGAGCTCAGGAGATCAAACCGGTCTTCTCTCAATGAAGAAGCTCACAGTCTGGGAGAATTCAACAGTTATGATCTGTTCTCTTTTTCTGGTGATAGTTGTGGGTCATTTAACGAGGAAGATATCTTAGAAGGGGTGTCAGTGGTAAAAGACATCATTGATGGGTTTCAAAGGCTAGAAGGGAGGACTTCTAAACAGCGCCTTCTAGTTGTAGCAAACAGATTGCCTGTGTCTGCTGTCAGGAAAGGGAAGGAGACATGGCATCTTGAAATTAGCGTTGGTGGTTTAGTCAGTGCACTTTTAGGTATGTTATGTCCTGTATTAGCAACTGTTCTGGCTTGAGTTTCATATTAATGTTAAAAAGTAGTGATTCCAGAGATATATTTTTCTTTGTTCATTTGTCTAATTTTACTTCATTATGTTAAGAACTTGATATCTTAACTGAAGGTAAAGTCTTTTTTTTTCCTTTTCAAGGACTAAAGGAGTTTGAGGCAAGATGGATTGGTTGGGCTGGTGTGAACGTACCTGACGAAGTTGGACAGAGAGCCTTAGAGAAAGCATTAGCTGAAAAGGTATATTCTACGGTGACTCTCGCATCTCTCAAACTTGATCATTAATGCTACATTGATAAGTAATGGCTATGCTTATTAAGTTTTGGATTGTAGAAATGCATACCGGTCTTTCTTGATGAAGAGATCGTTCATCAGTATTACAATGGCTACTGTAACAACATATTGTGGCCTCTATTTCATTATCTTGGTCTTCCACAAGAAGACCGACTTGCAACAACACGAAGTTTTCAGTCACAGTTTGATGCATATAAGAAGGCAAACAAAATGTTTGCTGATGTTGTAAACAAACATTATGAAGAGGGAGATGTTGTTTGGTGTCATGATTATCACTTGATGTTTCTCCCAAAATGTCTCAAAGAGCATAATCGTAAGATGAAAGTTGGTTGGTTCCTTCACACCCCATTTCCATCGTCAGAAATACATAGAACTCTACCATCTCGGTCAGAGCTTTTGAGAGCTGTTCTTGCTGCTGATTTAGTTGGGTAAGCCGTTCATTTGTGTTCATGCTATCGTTTTAATGTTTGCTTATCATATTTCCTGAAGTAAGATTGGGACCTCTTTTCTTATTTTTACAAATAAGAACTCAAGGAAATTTTCATTTTCTCTAAATGTTGCGAAAGTGGAAAAAAGAGATGGAGCTTGTTTATCTGATTTTTGTTTTGATCTTCTGAGCATGGATTCTTATTGTAACACATAGACTATAGTGAAAGCTGGACGGAACAAATTCGTTGTCTGTTCATATGTTTTTCTGTAATTTTTTTCCCTTCAACATGTATTATTCTATATGATTGATATATGAGCTCTCCTTATTGTGTGGATTTCCAGCTTCTAGTTCTCACATTTATGAGCTCTCATTATTCTAAATGATTGATTTTGCTTTCCTATACTTGTAATAGTTTAGGTTACACTATTAATTTGTAATAATTTAGCACGAATTACCCATACTATGTGGATTTCCAACTTATTATCATTCTCTTCCATCTAAAGGTCAGCTTAGTCACAACTTGCTTTTCTATTGTGAGTTTCGTTTATTTCAAAATCTGGGCCTAAATGACATGTCATTTCTCCTCCAGTTTCCACACATATGATTATGCCAGGCATTTTGTTAGTGCCTGCACCCGTATTCTTGGGTTGGAGGGTACACCTGAAGGAGTAGAGGATCAAGGAAAGCTGACTCGCATAGCTGCTGTAAGACCAATTGATTATCTTGTTTTTCCTTCAATCCATGCGTTGTACAGGAAATTGTATTCTTGTATCGGAAGTTTCTATTGTCTCAATATTTTTCTTCTTTGAGAATTCACTACAGTCATTTGCAATATAATATCTTGTCTTTTCATCTTTTGGGTCTTCAAACTACAGTTTCCTATTGGAATAGATTCTGATCGATTCATTCGAGCTCTTAAACTTCCTCAAGTCCAGGAACACATTAAAGAACTTCAAGAAAGATTTGCTGGACGAAAGGTAGTTGTTTCCTTTCCTTCCACTCTCAAATATTCCCTTTTGCCTTTCATTTTCATTGTTGAAGGTATGCAGAACTTCAGTCTTTTTGCAGTATTTGTAAGTGTTCTCAATTGAGCTTGTTTATTAGCTTCCTAACACCTGAAATGTAGCATGAATGTTGGACAACTGCTTTGTTTAAATCCTTGTTGAGATACCATGTAATTTGTACCACTGGTTGGTAGTTTTCAACTTCTTACTTTTGCTTCCTGCATCGTACAGTACTAGATCTCTCTCTCACACATTCGCAAGAAAAATTATTAGAAGTGATCACTGCATTGTTTGTGGCTGAACCCTTATGACAATTGGTCCCAAAAGCATTTTAAAGGTTTCAGTTATTTTCTGCATGAAAACAGTGGCAAACATCACTTATTGCAGTGCAACTGAATAATTTCATCCAACACACTCAAGCATGCACTCACATAACACATAAACTCATCAAAATGGTGATTGGGTTTGATTTGTCCATGTTTGCGTTGCCTATGACATTATGTAAGGTATGCTATTACTGTCTCTGAAAGTGGTGGTGCTAACTGTTTGTCACTGTGCAAAGACTGCTTGAACAGCTGCATATTTTCTGTGACTCCATGTTCCAAGTTTTTCCAATACTTCTACCAGAAAGTGGTGATGCTGAGTGTTTGTCATTTTGCATAAAACTACATAATAACTAAATCTTTTATTTTAGTCCATCTTCTAAGCTTCAATTTCTTTGTCCTATTTGGTAAGATTACTTGAGTAACTCTGCGTTCTCTCAGTTCTTCTGATGCAACTGACATCACCAGGTAATGTTGGGTGTTGATCGTCTTGATATGATTAAGGGAATACCCCAAAAGATTCTGGCTTTTGAAAAATTTCTTGAAGAAAATCCAAAGTGGCGCGATAAAGTAGTTTTGCTGCAAATTGCTGTGCCAACAAGGACAGACGTTCCTGAGTGTATGCTCATTATTTCTTTAACATGATACACACACATTATGTACTTCATGTCATGAGTTATCAGGCTATTTTGAATTTAGTCAGTATTAAACGTTAGTATTTGAATTGATATTTCAAAGAAGAAATATCTCCACGGGTTGGAAGCTCAAATCCACATACTTCATACTTGTTGTACTTGAAAAAATATCTCATCGTTTTAGTTTCCCAAATACATTGCTTTTATGCGTTCTTGAGAAAGTGGAATGGAACATTGAAAGACCTTGTCTTATGCTGCTTAACAGATCAAAAGCTAACAAGTCAAGTTCATGAGATTGTTGGGCGTATTAATGGGAGGTTTGGTACTCTTACTGCAGTTCCAATACATCATCTGGTTGGTCTTCTCAATTGATTTCTATTTTCATGCGTACATCTTTATAATGACTATGTATTAATTCCATGGCTGTAAGTTGAAATGTTCAAGGTAGTTGCATCATACAAGTACTCATAATTTATGGTATCAGTGATGGTGACAGGGAAGATGGTCGTTTTCTTTTTTTATCAGAAATTCATGTTCATGGTGGAGAACCTTAACTAATGTCAGTTCATGTGATATGATGATAACATAAATCAGGTGCAACATAAGATATTTTTGCATCAAATATCATTTGCATCAACATAAGATCTTCATCACATCTATCCTTAAAACTTAATGATTAGAATTTAGGCTTCTTGCGAAGCAATTTGGTTACTAGTTCGTTGATGGATCAAACAAAGACTTAATCAAGTTTTTTTTCCTTATTTACAGGATCGTTCACTTGACTTCCCTGCATTATGTGCTTTATATGCTGTCACTGGTACTTATCTTTATGGTGTATTTTTCATGTTTCTCTATCTAATATGTTCCTATTTATCCAATCCTACGTGTAACATTGATAGGAACCACCCGGCACCAAGAAAGAAATTCTAAATTGCATAGAAAGAAAATATGGCCAGTTGGATAATCCTTGGTAATTGAGGAACCTGAAGCTCAATAAAAAAGTATCTCTTATCTATCTCAGCCTACTCTTCCCCTGTCTCCAAGCCATAATTACCAACCAATTCCATATGGTTAACCTCACTAGTAACTATTTCATTTTCCAACCTAGGTGCCTAATAAACATGTAACTGACCAGAGATTTCTCTGTTTTATCTAGCATTTTTGTGTCATGCAGTAAGTGATCCCTCAGAAATTGATGTTGTGGCAAGAATTATAAATGCAAATAAAGTTAGATGTTAGCACTGGTTTTATGTAAACTGTGTTAGGTTTTATCTATACATCTTTGATTTCACCTTGTCCTGTTGTTTTCTCTTATGCAGATGTGGCACTAGTTACATCTTTAAGAGATGGAATGAATCTTGTGAGCTATGAGTTTGTTGCCTGTCAAGCTTCCAAGAAAGGTGTTCTTATTCTGAGTGAGGTAATCCAAGTTTTAGTTTTATTTTTGCTACAAACTGAACTGGTAGTTCAGTGTTAGTTCTTGAATCTCTTACCCCTTTAGAATTTTAGGGGCTTTCTAAGCCTTTGTCAAACTTTTTTCTTACTGTTATGACTGAGGTTATCACTAGTGGGCAAATGCTTCCGTTTTTTAATTGAAAAGAATTCATCAACAATGATTTTAGAAGGAACTGTGAGCAATAAATTAAATTGTTCACTGTTGATTGAAAATAAAAACCATGGAAATAACACTTCTTTCTGAATATCAGTTAATCACATTACGACCAAGGATCATGTGTTCCACCAAATGTTTTGGCTTTAGGATATAAACTAGATCTGAGCAGCTTATGGTAACATTTCCCATGGTGTAATATGATCATATTTTTTCTAGTTTGCTGGTGCAGCACAGTCATTAGGTGCTGGTGCTGTTTTAGTTAATCCATGGAATATCACTGAAGTTGCTGCTTCAATTGGTTATGCTTTGAATATGGAAGCTGATGAAAGAGAAAGGCGACACCTTCATAACTTCATGCACGTTACAACTCACACATCCCAAGAATGGGCTGCAACATTTGTGAGGTACTGATACGCACGGGTGACTGTCCTTAATTTGCATTTAGCTTAATTCTTAATCTTGTTTCATGAATTTTCTTGGTTTGATTTTCAAAAGCTTTAATTAATTTCATGACTTCCATTGAGGGTTTTTGCACATGGAACTGGCCCGTCTATTTCTTACCCTCAAGATGCCACAGCCCATGAAAGCAAATACAGATTTTTCTACCTAATAAATGAATTTCCTACTAAAAGCCATGAGCTTTTTGCTAGTTGGACTTCTGTCCATCATAACATGTTTTAACTTCTATGCCCCAAGAAAATTGAACAAGTATTGTTTGAAATTCATACACGCTTCTTGCTTCTTCTACTCATTCTTGTCTCAGTAGGTCGAGTTGCACTAGCATTTCTACTTGCCAAATGAGGAATTTGCATAATGCAATCTGTCATTTCGCGTGTTCATTTGAAGAGATCATGTTACCGTGTTTCTATAACGATTCCTGTGTCCTGTTTGCAACGTATGCAACATGATCAGGATCTTCTGTATGGGGAAGTGTGAAACATAACACAAGCATGTAACATCATATGAAGATGAATCAGTTGACTATCTGTCCATTTCAAATACTAGCAGATTTGTCATATCTCAGCATTATGCCGGAACAACAGCCTTTATTTCTTCTGCAATTTATCCCTAGAAATAATTTTGTTAGGAGGAAACTGCCTGTTTGTCACGTTTTCTGGATATGGTTTATGACACTTTCTTGCAATGTTTGACTTTCAAGTTTTTTGTCTGTAGTTTTAGATAAATTATGAAGTTCTCTTGGCTGTAGCGAACTCAACGACACCGTAGTTGAAGCTCAAATCAGGACCAGACAGATACCACCTTTACTTCCAATTAATGAGGCAGCGAACAGTTATTCGCGATCACATAATCGATTGGTTATTCTGGTATATTCCCTGTAAGACCAAAACTATATTAGTGGCCGATATGCAATAACTGTTTGCTGCATAATTGCTTATTTCACAGGGTTTCAATGCTACCTTAACTGAAGCAGTTGATGCCCTCGGAAGAAGATGTGGCCAAATTAGAGACATGGATCTTAAAGTACATCCAGATGTGAGAGAGCCCTTGAAGAAGCTTTGTGATGACCGGAATACGACAGTGGTTGTCCTTAGTGGGAGTGACCGAAGTGTACTAGACGAGGTACACTTGTTCTTCTGCATTAATAATGCCTTTTCCCCCTTCTGTATCCTTGTTTTTGCCTTGACTATGTTTTATTGCAGAATTTTGGTCAGTACAACATGTGGCTGGCAGCAGAAAACGGTATGTTCTTACGTCCTACGAAGGGAGAATGGATGACGACTATGCCCGAGAATTTACATATGGACTGGGTTGAGAGTGTTAAGGTCTGAAGAATAATACTATATTATATATAGTTACTTTTCTTACTTCTGGTTTCTTATATCTGTTAATGAATGGTAGCATGTTTTCGAGTATTTTACCGAAAGAACTCCTAGATCCCATTTCGAGCTTCGTGAAACTTCGCTGGTGTGGAATTACAAATATGCAGGTATCTAGCATTTACCACGGACAATCTAATGAGTTTCTTCCTCTAAAATCATTTTAGTACTTGACTTGTACTGAACTAGATGTTGAGTTTGGAAGACTTCAAGCGAGGGACTTGTTGCAGCATCTATGGACTGGTCCAATCTCAAATGCATCAGTTGATGTTGTCCAAGGCAGTCGATCAGTCGAGGTTCGAGCAGTTGGTGTTACAAAGGTGTGTGACATTGATCTTGAAATATGAATCTCAAAAATGAATATCAGATGATATGGAATGATATGATATGATTATTTAACAGGGTTCGGCCATTGATCGAATATTGGGAGAAATAGTTCGTGACAAAGGCATCAACAAGCCTATTGACTATGTTCTCTGTGTTGGGCACTTCCTAGCCAAGGTCATTCAATTCAAATATCTGATGATTCATGACTCTAAGTAAACGATGAAAATGTCTATAAATCCTTGTGTATTGTGTGTATGTTTCAGGATGAAGATGTGTATACATTTTTCGAGCCCGACCTTCCTTCTGAAGTGCCACAAACAGTCCCGAATCCTTTACCACCGCCGAAGATGCCAAACAATGGAGCACCGCCGAAGTCGGCACGCCTGAAGAAACAACGTTCCCTTTCCATTATAGAAAGAAGAGCAAACAGCCATGGGAGTGCAGTGTTTTGGAGGCCTGTAGTGCAGGATCGATTGTCACTGCATGAGGGTTCATCTGTTCTTGATCTCAAGGGTGACAATTACTTCTCGTGTGCTGTGGGGCGGAAGCGATCGAACGCAAGATACCTTCTTGTTTCGTCGAATGATGTTGTCAAACTTGTGAAGGAGTTGTCGGAATGTTTGGAGTCAAGTGTGAGTTGAATGGTCATTCACAGTGTATTTTAGTGAATAGCAGCCAGTTAATAAGCCAGTTAATAAGTTGACATCTTTGTTTCCTTTCCTTTGGTTTTTTTACAGATTTCAGAACCTTCAACTACAAGTCTCTCTCTCTCACACTATATTCTATATATATATGTATATGTATATGTGTGTGTATATATGTGTATATGTATATTTATATAATATTTCGTGGGAAAAAAAATATGTAATAGGTGATGAACCTTATTGCAAAATTAACACTCAAAAGAACAACTCATCTACTTGTCACACTTGGAGAGTGAATTTTGCGTGAACGATCACAAAAGTCACTCTTATCCCGTTCCACGTACAGTATTCCTAATTCCACCCACAAGTGTTACGTATGTTTTTTCTCATCGTTGAACATAATGTGTAAGTTTCACAAGCAAACTTTCTTCTTTATATAGATAGTGCCAATCGGATAGAATAATACACTCGATCTTAACATGACAATAACGATAGAATTACTCTCTCTCAATATGGTACTTGAACTAGGATGTCACAAGTCTAGGACATACGTGACACATGCTTCTTGAGAAGTCAACCTCAACATCGAGGTCGATTATAGGGTCATCCTCAGCATCATAGTTTCGTGACCCACAAGTAATAAAAACGCTTCACAAAGCTAATGAAAATTATACAATATATATATATATATATAGAAACACTTAAAATACCATTTTCGTCCAAATATTATTATTTTTATTAAATATTATAATTTTTCTAAAAAAAATAAATCCATATTTACATTCTTTTTATAAATTTTTAAATTGTTTTTACACTCTTCTCCTAATTATTTATTTTCAATAAATAATATAAACTAATTTTAAAATTTATTCATATTACATTTTTAAATGGTTAAAATAGAATGATATTCAAGCTACGAGCATTAATAATAATAATAATTATTATAAATAAATAAAAAGATAAAATACACCATTTTTTAAAATGGACACTTTTGACCTTAAGATTTAAGTGTATTTCCAAAATTTTAATTTAATTTTTAATTGGCCATTAAAGTATGGAATTAATTTCTAAATAGTCTAATTTCAGAGTAATTTAAACTTTTTGAACTAAAAAGAAAAATCAATTTATGAAAATAATAATAATAATAAAATGACGTCATTTATCCTTTTATTAAAAAAATGAAAAGAAATTAAGTGTATTAAGTACGACTCGGAGCCGAGCTGAGTCGCTTCCGATTCCCTCTATAAATACGGAGTT
Source organism: Cucurbita moschata (assembly GCF_002738365.1). Taxonomy (NCBI): domain Eukaryota; kingdom Viridiplantae; phylum Streptophyta; class Magnoliopsida; order Cucurbitales; family Cucurbitaceae; genus Cucurbita; species Cucurbita moschata. The sequence continues at coordinate 2,764,872 of NW_019268535.1, forward strand.
CCTCCATTTGCGGCTTCTTCTGTTTATACTGTTCCATTTCTCTTCACATAAATCCCAAATTATGGCCGAAGAATTTCAGGAATCCGAAGTAATTTTCTCCGATCGCGACCGCTGCCGTTACCTCCACCGCGAAGACGGCGGCGGATTCGGCGGTGAGGATCACTTAAACTTCAACTGCCGCCGCGGAATGGCTGCGGCGCCGCGAAGTTGTAAGTATCATAACCGGACGGTGCGCGAGGGCGGATGGCAATCGAACAAGGAAATGGCGAGCTCACTTCCGGTAGGAATTCCGGATATAATCGGCCGGAGGATGGTGGAGGAAGACGATGAGATGGATGAAGAGGAAATGGTTCCGCCGCACGTGGTGGCGGAGAGGCGAGTGGCTAGAAAAATGGCGTTCTCTGTTTGTACTGGTAATGGAAGAACATTGAAGGGACGAGACTTGAGCCGAGTACGGAATTCAATACTTCGGATGACCGGATTCTTAGAAACGTGATCGGAATCGGAACTACGGCGATCGAATTTCCGATATCTTACTCGATACGCAAGTTTGGCTTTGTGTGGAAAAAGAAAATTGAAACCAGAAAATCAAATCGTGATGAACACGAAAAGGCTTCTCCGCTCTTTCCGTCCAATTTTTTGTTATAATTTTGAGGATTTATTTTTGGTGAAACAATCGATTTCATCAAATAATCAATTTTGAATTTGAATTTTCAAATTAGAAAAACAGCAAAGAAAAAAAAAAAAAAGTTCCGTCAAATTTTGTGGGAAAATCTTGGTTTCATAAAATGAAGTATTAGTTCTATCCATTTCTTTTATTGTTCTCTAAGTTTGTGGAAAAAGTATTTAATTATTTAATTATTTTTGTTTTTTTTTAATTAAAAAATCTATATTAAATAAGTCAATTTGAATATAGCTGATAAAACATTCTACCACCACATTATTAAATTGAATATATAAATATTAATATTAAAGTTCTAACTAAAACTTTTTTTCTTTTTTGTGGTTGACAAATTTGCGTTTATAATTTAGTGATTAAGGCTTTTTTTATTTTTTATTTTTGACTTTTTTATTTTTTATTTTATTTTTACTTTACTTTGAATCCTATTCATTGCTTTGATTCCGTATTTATTAATTTTTTGTCTAATAAATTTTTTAGCTTTAAAAATATCAAATATATTTTAAAATTTTCAGTGTGTATTAAATTTCTAAATAATAAAATTGAATTTAGTGTTAAGTATAATTTTTTATTTTTAGCTTAAAATATCTTTGAAACTTTTAATTTTGTTTAATAGTTTCAAAATATTTTAGTTCTTAATAGAGTGAATAAATATAATTTTTTTAAAAATAAATTTAAAAAAATAGAAAATAGAAAATTACAACTTTTTTTTATTACTCTCCTAATAGAAGAAAACATAATAAATTAAATTTTTAAATTTATATTTATATTTACTATAACCAATATTTAAAAGTTAAAAAAATTATATAAGTTTACGAGCTTGCAATTATGTTTAACAAAACAGGTCGATCGCAATCTATTCAGAAACATAATATCACTCCAAGTCGAACAGCATATCTGAGAATGTTTGCTTAATCCATGAAAGTTATCTTATTTATAATCAAATAAATTACAAGGATATGGAAATAGTAATAAATGGAAATAACAATAAATGGAAAGATACCTATAGGAATAAGGCAAATGTTAGATATTTGCCTTATAATAAAATATCAAATATAATATATATGGTAAACTATAATTTATTATTAAATATCCTTTACACCCCACCGCAAGCTAAGCGTCGGATTTAAACGAACGTGAAGCTTGAATCTGAAAAATTCAAAGAGGTCGAGAAACACTTTTCGTGAAGATGTTAACAACCTGGTTCAGAGGAGGCGTAGAGAAACACTTTCTTGGCTATCGAAAACTGCAGAGAGATCGCCGCTCAGCGGCGATGCTGCCTTGGCTTCGGTGAGAATATGTCTAACCCATGAAGAGGGATTGTCGCTTAGCGACGATGCTGACTTGGCTCTGGTGAGAATATGTCTAACCCATGAAGAGGGATTGTCGCTTAGCGACGATGCTGACTTGGCTCTGGTGAGAATATGTCTAACCCCAAGAAGTAGAAGGGGAAACCTAGAGCAAGAGACAAAGACAATGTTGAAGCCGGAAGAGTCGCCACATTGGGCGAATGAGCCAATTTTGGCGAGAAGGGCAGCTGGAAGAGTCGCCACATTGGGGCGAAGGAGCCAATTTTGGCGAGAAGGGCGGCGGCAACTTGGTTGGCGAAGATGCCAGTGCGGCGCCCAGATTCCAAAGGTAAATCTCTGCAGAAGGTCGATGGGCTTATTGAGATTCTGTATATTTTCGAAGAGGGATGCTGATGAAGATCCTAAGATTAGGGTTTTTGCGAAGGATGAATGATGAAGGGAAAAATTGGGAAGAAAATGAAAGAGGCTATGTTTGGAAAAGGTGAGGTTGTATGTACAGAGTATGGCGAAGGATGATTTGGAGGTCAAAAAGGTGGAGCCGAAGAATAATCAATCGACTCTGCATGTGACAGCCATGACGACTGCCCCTGCGGCATCAAAGACAACAGTGGTGGTGGAGAAGAACAGTAGAAGATTTCAAAAGCCATTGAAAAGAAAGGATCTAGGTTGCTAAACCAAAATGGCTCTGATACCATGTGAATGTTTGCTTAATCCACCACACCTAAATGGTGTGAAAGTTATCTTATTTATAATCAAATAAATTACAAGGATATGGAAATAGTAATAAATGGAAATAACAATAAATGGAAAGATACCTATAGTAATAAGGCAAATGTTAGATATTTGCCTTATAATAAAATATCAAATATAATATATATGGTAAACTATAATTTATTACTAAATATCCTTAACACCCCACCGCAAGCTAAGCGTCGGATTTAAACGAACGTGAAGCTTGAATCTGAAAAATTCAAAGAGGTCGAGAAACACTTTTCGTGAAGATGTTAACAACCTGGTTCAGAGGAGGCGTAGAGAAACACTTTCTTGGCTATCGAAAACTGCAGAGAGATCGCCGCTCAGCGGCGATGCTGCCTTGGCTTCGGTGAGAATATGTCTAACCCATGAAGAGGGATTGTCGCTTAGCGACGATGCTGACTTGGCTCTGGTGAGAATATGTCTAACCCCAAGAAGTAGAAGGGGAAACCTAGAGCAAGAGACAAAGACAATGTTGAAGCCGGAAGAGTCGCCACATTGGGCGAATGAGCCAATTTTGGCGAGAAGGGCAGCTGGAAGAGTCGCCACATTGGGGCGAAGGAGCCAATTTTGGCGAGAAGGGCGGCGGCAACTTGGTTGGCGAAGATGCCAGTGCGGCGCCCAGATTCCAAAGGTAAATCTTTGGAGAAGGTCAATAGGTTTAGGTTAAGGTTTTTGTGAAGGATGAAGGGAAGATTGGAAAGAACATGAAAGAGACTATGTTGGTTGAGGGAAAATTGATTGTGTTGGAGGAGGTGAGGTTGTATGTACAGAGTATGGCGAAGGGTGATTTGGAGGTCAAAAGGGTGGAGCCAAAGAGTAATCAATCGACTCCGCTTGCGGCAGCCATGGCGACTGCACGTGCAGCGTCAAAGCCAGCAGCGGTGGTGGAGAAAAACAGTGGAAGATTCAAAAGCCATTGAAAAGAAAGGATTGGGGTTGTTAAACCGCAAAGGCTCTGATACCATGAGAATGTTTGCTTAATATCTATTCAGAAACAGGTCGATCGCAATCTATTCAGAAACATAATATCACTCCAAGTCGAACAGCATATCTCACTTAATATCATTCACTCACTCATTGTTTTTGTTAAAATAAACGAAATTTTAAGCAAGGAACATTAAGTTTAATATAACACAGGCACGTTTATGGATATAAAAAACCCGCTTACAATCTAACCTAATCCGAGTATAGCTCGGCTATCTAAAGTATATATCTACGACTAAGAAGCCCTATTCAATCCGTCCTATTCCCACATGATTCTAACCCACTCGACCAGTACGACCTCAAAACGATCGTTCCATTGATTTTTGTAATATAACATATGTGAATGTAACAAGGTTTCAAACTATTTGTTTGTGTTATTAGCAGCATTATCAAACAAACATACAGAACAATTCTACACTTTCCTTATGTACACGTGATTAATGGAACATCTAAATCCAGAAAAGAAAGGATGTGAAGCATATATTCCTATGACTCATATTTGAAGAATGTGATTGATTAGGAAGCATTTAGACTCACAGATGAGGCTTGAAGCCGGGAAGAGCAGCACGTTTGAACGTAGCTGAAACGCCTCGAGCTGTCGAAGATGAACCAAATTATGAACTTGTTGCCTCTAAAAATCAGATCAAACATATCAGTCTTGGAATGAGTAGCAAGAACAAATGATAATGTTTATACTCACAGTTCAAATAATAATAGAGTGGATATCTACAACAAAACTCCCATGTCTTCTCGGGCAATCGAAATGATCTGCTTAAATACCGATCAACGTCGTCCTTTTTGGAATTTCGGGGGAGCTTTGTTCTTATTTGGTACAAATGCAAATTGACTCAAGTCCATTGCAGTAGCAGACCTTCAGTGGAATTGGGAAACAAGTTCAAGATTGTGAATCTGGTGACGGATAAAAAGTTCATGATAGGATAGATGTTTTACCTATTGATATTGCTGTTCGGAACATCTCTCAAAGGAGCTCGGAGACCACTAGCTCGAGACCCCGAAGAGAATCGAAATGACGATATTACCGAAACAAATCTTTCCATTGATTTTTCTGCTATGTCAGAGTAATGACTCAAGTGAGAAATGTTGGATCCAAACTTCCCTTCAGATTCTGTCTCCAATACAGTTTCATCTAGTTCATGAGCAAAGTCACTTAAACTTCAGCAAAACAACAAAACAACAAAGAACAAAGAACTAAAATGTGATATCCCCCGCGTTGGTTGGGGAGGAGAACAAAACACCCTTTATAAGGGTGTGAAAACCTTTCCCTAACAGACGCGTTTTAAAGCTTTGAGGGAAAGCCCGAAAGAGAAAGCCCAAAGAGGATAATATCTACTAGCGGTAGGCTTGGGCCGTTACATAAAAGTAGTGCAAGAAGCTTTTATTAGAAACTTACCATGATCAAGCTGCAATGTATCCTTACACAAATGCTTAGTTTTCACATTGTCCTGAATAAAATGATATCAAAATTAGAAAGTAGGCCAATTTTTAATAGAAGAGTTGCATAAAAGTACATACCATTTGAATGTTTTCATTTGGGGAGGCTTTTCTTTTCGAGATTGAACTGTCACAAGAATTACTAGTAAAAGAAGCAACCACGGGAGTGGCTATCTGTTCTTCATTGCATTCAGGCTTATGCTTAAAGTAAGAACTCCTTACAATGACCCTTTTGTTCTCTTGTCTCACTTTTTCTCCCGTTGTTTCAGGAAGATTCTCACTATCAGGTCCCTTATGAAGCGTTATACAAGGCTTATGAATTGGTTGAGTGTGTTGCTGCAGTAAAATATGCTCTGTGTCTTCCATTCATGAACAGAAATTAGTGTATAATCAAGTCAAGAGTGTTCTTCAGAACTGAGAGATATACATACCCTTACCAGGAAACCCATCTGCATTGTCATTTCTTATCTGATAAATTCAAAAAAAATGAAGAACAAGAAGAAAAATATCAAGATAGTTTCAACAGACAAGCATGGTTCATATGATATTTGACAGAATCAAAGTCAGTTTCTTACAGGATATGTAGCAGCTGGCGGGAAACCATCTTCAGGACCCACCGGCTCCTCGGCACTAATTGAGTAGCCATCCCTGAAGCTTGAGTGATTAGCTGATTGTTTTGGGGCCCTAAATTTTCTCTTGGCATCAAGAGAGGCAAAACCTTTTGATGTTAAGAAGCACTTGACAATCTCACTTTCAGTCAATTAAGTTTCTTTAAGAACTTTTAAACTAAAACTTGATGGCATTCATTTGGTCAATGATACCGTTTGTGAATGCTGTCTAAAATTGAATGTGTAATGGCTCAAGCTCACCGCCAGCCGATATTGTCTTCTTTGGGCTTTCCCTTTCGGGCTTACCCTCAAAGTTTTTAAAACACGTCTGCTAGGGAGAGGTTTCTACACCCTTATAAAGGATGTTTTATTTTCCTCCCCAAACGATGCGCGATATCACAATCCACCTCCCTTCAGGGCCCAGCGTCCTCGTTGGCACTCATTCTTTTCTCCGATCGATGTGGGACCCACACCAAATCCACCCCCCTTCGAGGCCCAGCGTCCTTGCTAGCACACTGCCTCATGTCTACTCCCTTTGGGGAACAGCCTTCTCACTGGCACATCACCCGGTGTCAGGCTCTGATACCATTTGTAACGATCCAAGCCTACCGCTAGCAGATATTGTCCTCTCTGGGTTTTCCCTTTCAGGCTTACCCTCAAGATTTTTAAAACGCGTCTGCTAGGGAGAGGTTTCCACACCCTTATAAAGGGTATTTCGTTCTCCTCCTCAACCGATGTGGAATATCACACAATGGCTTCCTCAAAATTTTAAAATGCAAACATATGAACATAGTGTACATCAGCTAAATGCAGTGTTCAAAACAAAAAATCCCCAAAATTCATGAAAAAGGTATAATAAAATAGGAACAGATCATCCACCCAATTCTATCCTGCAAGGATCATCTCATATATGATTATTATTTGTTATCTCTGCCTATGGCATGATGAAGCATAATATTTGAAGCTAGAGTTAAGCAAATGCAACAAAGAATAAGAATAATGGATATCAAATCTCCAAGGATACAAAAGTATTTCGTCAGGACATTCTTCTGCACAGGTAAATCCAACTTTTTCTTCACACTCTCAGCGTTAAATTCTTTTAGTTTGTAAGGTTTTTCATGAACGACTCCGGGATTGATATTCTGCTCCTGTTCATGTAAAGAAAGCAAAGAAATAAGTATTACAACATAATAAACTTAAGTACTAAATCTTATTCGTCAGTGTCCCCCAACTCTGACAATCTCATGGGGATAAGAGGAAGATGGGACTTTCAAGTTACATAATATAGGATTCAGAAGATATAAGTGTAACTCTCACTTAAAGCACTAACATTATTTTCATTCCTATTTTATTACTGTTGTTCAATTATTTATATTATAGAGCACATTAAGTTCATTGGGCAAGTGAATTCATTTATGCAGATGATTACCATTTGCGATTTGCGTGGCATCCGCATGTCATATGACTAAAAATGTGAGATCTCACATAGGTTGGGGAGGAGAATGAAACATTCTTTATAAGGTGGAAATCTCTCCCTAGCAAACGCATTTTAAAAACCTTGAAGGAAAGCTCAAAAGAAAAAGTTCAAAGAGGACAATATCTATTAGCGATGAGCTTGAACCGTTACAAATGGTATCAGAGTCAGACACCGGGCGATGCACCAGTGAAGACGTTGGGCCCCGAGAGGGGGCGGATTGTGAGATCCCACATCGATTAGAGAGAGGAACAAGTGTCAGCGAGGACGCTAGTCCTCAAAGGGGGTGGATTGTGAGATCCCACATCAATTGAGAATGAGAACAAAACATTCTTTATAAGGGTGTAGAAACCTCTCCCTAGCAGACGCGTTTTAAAAACCTTGAGGGGAAGTCCGAAAGGGAAAGCCCAAAGAGGATAATATCTGTCAGCAATGGGTTTGGGCTATTGCAAATGGTATCAGAACCAGACACTGGGCGGTGTGTCAACGAGAACGCTGAGCCCCAAAGGGGGGTGGGTTGTCAGATCCCACATCAATTGCATAGAGGAATGAGTGCCAGCGAGGATGCTGGGCCCCGAAGGGGGGTGGATTGTGAGAACCCACATTGATTGGGGAGGAGAATGAAGCCTTCTTTATAAAGGTATGGAAACCTCTCCCTAATAGACGCGTTTTAAAAACTTTGAAGGGGAGTCCAAAAGGGAAAGCCCAAAGAGGAAATGCCAAAAATTGGGCACCCTATTGCTGATTAACTATCTAATTTCATCAAATCCATTGCCCTTATTAGTTGAACAATATTAAAATTACAGACTTGTTTAGGAATTATTGCATGCAATGTTCAAGTGTTAAGAAAAATAGATGATGTACCTGGAATGGTAAGTTCGTACACGGATCGATATCACCCTCGGCTATACCTTTCGCTATATGTTGCGGTATCGACGTATTATATGTTAAGTTACTGATCCTGGTCATTTAAAGAAGAATATAGTACTAAAAATATACAACAAACAGTAATGAACTCCAAAGAAAAGGATATGGGCCCAAGAAGTCCAAGTCATCTCCTATATTGTGGGATATTGGAGAGAGATGTACAATATCTTCAGTGATAGGGTCGTAAACCCTTTGATGCTGAAAAGTCATTATGGCTTTCTTGAATGATTCTTCATAAAGAGGAGGAACTGATACTGTGCTGTACTTCAGGTGTCTAATCACCTAAACAAAGTCACAAAGTCACTATTTTCTACACAAAACATATCTTATTCTAAAGAAGATAAAAACATTCATTTGAAACACAAACTCACCTTGTCATAACTCATAAATTTCTTGATAAGTGCATGAGCCCTTTTGAGTCCCATTCCTGGCAATGACTGCAAATAATCACAACCACTCAAAATGCACATCTCAAGAATCATCTGTTTTGTAAATCCAGCAAAGTTCAAGTCCTTGTTCTTTGATAACATGTCGTATTGAAACTCAACTCCTTGTCCGAATTTGTCCATTTTAAAGATAATCTGATTGTACAGGAGCAGAGCAACAAAAAGAAAATCATTAAGAATTCTCCGTGACGTATGAAGTTGAAGCCAGATTACACTAACAAAATGTTATGAACCACGACCCTCCACAATGGTATGATATTGTCCACTTTGAGCATAAGCTCTCATGGCTTTGCTTTTGGTTTCCCAAAAGGCCTCGTACCAATGGAGATGTATTCCTTACTTATAAACTCATGATGATTCCCTAAATTAGCCAATGTGGGACTTATTCCTACCAATCCTCAACAATCCTCCCCTCGAACAAAGTACACTATAGAGCCTCCCCTGAGGCCTATAATGCCCTCGAACAATCTCCCCTTAATCGAGGCTTGACTCCTTCTCTGGAGTCCTCGAACAAAGTACACCTTTTGTTCAGCATTTGAGTCACTTTTTACTACACCTTCGAAGCTCACAACTTCTTGTTCGACATTTGAGGATTTTATTGACATGGCTAAGTTAAGTGCATGGCTCTGATACCATGTTATGAACCACAACTCTCCACAATGGTATGATATTGTCCACTTTGAGCATAAGCTCTTATGACTTTGCTTTGGGCTTCCTCAAAAAGCCTCATACCAATGAAAATATATTCCTTACTTATAAACCCATGATCATTCCCTAAGTTAGCTAACGTGGGACTCCCTCCCAACAATCCTAAACACAAAATGGATTGGAAAATGAAAAGAATTCAAGAATGACTTTCTGTATAGCTTACCCTTGGACAGCCAAAGGGTATTAGATCAGAGTCCTCAGTAAGAACAGCATCAACCTGATTGCTGATGGCCAAGAAGGTCATCTGAGCATCTGCCTCATAAGGTGCCACAACATACGATATATTCTCTCGCTTCAACACCTTTAGAATGAATTCATGGTCAAATCCAACGTAACAATCTTGAGCACTCAAAAAATTTAACAGGTTAACGTAACAGTAATGAAAAATCTATTACTTGAATCAGTTCATAGGCTATCATAGGTGTTATATCAACGGCCTTCTGGTAACACTCATAGGCAGCAGCAGAATTTCCATTCGTCTCATGTTCCATTGCTCGGGCAAGATTTTCTTTTCTCGTCCTGTGGTGAAAAGTGAGTTTCTTCAGATGAAGAATGCCTTTAAAAGCATGGAAACCATGAATTATAAACATAGTGGGGAAACTAAACATAAGAAGAATTGTAACCATTTAATATCCTCTTCATATATTGATGTTTAATTGTTTAAAGAAGCTCAACTTCGGAGATATCAATATAGGGAAACACCCAACAAAATTGATATCCAAAGAATACATATAAGAACTTAAATGAAAGTAAAACAGCAGGTGAGTTGATGCTTGTCATACCTTGCACGCTTGATTTCTTGTTCTTTCTTCATTGGAAGAAGGCCTCCATCAAAGACAAGAATGGGTTTTACTCCATAGTGCCGTAGTAGATTTATTCTATGCATACAGTAATCAATGTGCCTATAAAACCAAATGGCATATAGTTATGAGTTTCGACAATGCTGCTAAGAAAACTACTTTCTTCGTCTCTTTCTTTTCTATTGTTTTTCAATTTACGTATTTCACCCAAAAACAAAAGCCTATTTTCATATCCCCTGCCATTGGATCAAAGAAATTGCAGAAATCGAAAAACAAAATTGCACCCAGCAAGCTCTTGGATGCTCTGAGTCAAGTATCACGTTTTGAAGCCAAGCCATGGCTGAAGACTGTGTTTTCTGCCATATTGTTCATTTGATTCTTGGAAATCGAGTTTGAATCATTCAAACATTACCTTTCAATATTCAACTCAGAGCATCAACGAGTGTCATTTGATGACTAAATTCAAAGTAAACAGCAGATTACAAACCTATTAATATCAAACTATCATGGGCCGAAGGGAAATTTCACGAACTGGGTATTCGAGATATTGGGTATAGATGCAAGTAAAGTAACTAATACATGAACAGAAGTCGAAAGCAATATGCGATTATTGAATCCAGAAGAGAGTATAGAGAATGGAGATACTTGGAGGTGGGAAGGGAATTGCAGAGCTCTTTGCTGCAGGAGAAAGCGCCTTTGTGGAGCCAAGAATAGGTATCGATCGCGACAGAAGAACCCTCCAAATCCTTGATGTGGATCGGCGCCATTATCGACTTGAGTAGCGGCAACAGCCCCTGAATCCCCATTGCTCTTTTGGGTGCTTAGCTCTGATGGTGGAGATGAGATTGATGAGGTTATCTCGAGGAGGGAGAGAGGCAAATGGCGGGAAATTTTCATACCTCTAAACCGCTCACTCGTTTTTTCCACACTGTGTTTTCGTCCGTCCCAAAATTTGGGGGAAAAAATAAAAAGCCTAAATAATTATAAATAAATAAATTGTAATAACTAAATTACAGTTTTGTAGATAATGTCTAAATTATCTCAAAAAAAATTACAAATACATGAATACATGAATACAAGTTGAAAAAAATGAACCTAACGAAATCCAAACGGCTAATCCAACCCTGAACTCACCTACCCAATGCAACTCAAATTGCTAATTCAACCCTACTCCCCTCCTATAATTCGGGTTGGGTCGATCCAAAAGTTATCTCCAACCCTAAACTCATCTACTCAATGCAACCCAAACGGCTAATTCAACCCTAAACTCACCTCCTATAATTTGGGTTGGGTCGATTCAGGTTGTCTCCAACCCTAAACTCACCTACCCAATGTAACTCAAACAGCTAATCCAACCCTAAACTCACCTCCTATAATTTGGGTTGGGTCGATCCAATTTGCCTTCAATCCTAAACTCACCTACCCAATGCAACCCAAATTGTTAATCCAACCCTAAACTCACTTCCTATAATTCGGGTTGGGTCAATCCGGGTTGTCTTCAACCCTAAACTCACCTACTCAATGCAACCCAAAATGCTAATCCAACCCTAAACACACCTATCCAATGCAACTCAAGCGGCTAATTCAACCCTAAACTCACCTCCTATAATTTGGGTTGGGTCATCCAAGTTTTCGTATTGAATGTACACCTAATAAATATCATTATCATTGGAAATGTCATTATCATTGGAAATTGGATAAAAAGCGTCTAAATTTTGTTTTAATCATCTGAACTTTCCAAAATTGATATTTTAAAAGTAAGTTTTGAATTAGGTTTCATTTCTACCGACTATCACAATCATATTTTAGAACCATGCTTTGTCTTGACTTAAATATCATATTATCAAATCTTTAAGCTTTCAAATATTTCAAACAAAAAAAACTCTCTCAACATTTTTGTTCTTTCTCCATTTTGAAAAGAATGAAAATATTTTATAATTAAATGACCGAGTTCAAAGATATTAACAAATAACAAATAAATGACAATCCTTCACAAAGATTCAATCTTGACCACAACAAGATCATATTACTGACTCAACATCAGATAGAAGAGATTGTAGTTTAAAGATCGACTTCAATGTTATGTTATTTCGTATAATTTATCACCCAGATCAAATTTTAATATTCGGATCAAGCTAAAACATCATTTGATTGTAGAGGAGCATCATCCTGTTCCATATCTCAAGCTAGAACTGTCAAGTACAGAACAAGAATCCGAGATTCAGGTGCTTGTAATGTGCAGCAATGGCGATTTCCACACAAAATTCCAAATCAAATCGCACAAAACATTGTTCAACACTAGGTGATGTGTGGTGTGTGGTGTGTTTGCTTGAGGGGGAGGGGTTGAAACTAAAGAAAGAAGAAGCCACAACTCAAACTAAGATTAACATGCTGATGCAGAGCATGCTTTGCACATTTAGGACGGACGAGTATCCTCCTGCCATACCGATCATACGGTATACCGGCTCTTCGCATGTCTGTCGAGTTTCTTCGCATCGTCCTGAACAAGAAACAACATGATATCAGAAACACGAAACAAAAGATTCGAGTTCTAACCACAAGAAATGCAAATGAAACCTATGTGGCAGCATACATACATGGAATATAAAGCCAATGCTGTCATTGTAATCAAGGAACTCCTTCCACTGCTTTCCAATGCTTGCCTAACCAGAAAAAAGAGAACGGGATGCAGAGACATTAACTGATGAACGAACAGAATCCGAACAGTAAACAATTTCCATCATTGAACATGAGTAAAATTATTGTTCATAAATGAAGTTCATTGCGTGTGCAAGAACAGAGTATTGTATTGATGAAAATCTAGTGGGCCGTATATATAAACTATTGGTCTAGTGGCTATTACCTGCGCAGCTTCATTAGAAGCATTCTTTGTCCAAATCGATATTTTATCCTGCCCAGATCTGACATTAACAACTGCTCCACAAATTTCGTCGCCGCAATCAAACTGTTCTCCGATCATAGCAAGCAGCTGGATGGAAGTAACTGATTGTTAGAGATAAAAGACTAGTGTCTCAAATATTTTGCTCGTGTCAAATTGTATGTGCAGTTCATAGTACCGTGTACAGCCAGCCATTATCGGATTTGCCCCTTGAAAAGTTAACAGTCCATTTCCCTCCATTCGCACAAACAGGATCCTCCCATTTTGGCTCAATGTGATGTTTAAAGCAGTACAAATCTGCCCTCAATGCCAATTTACTTGGATGATGAATATTGTTGTAAACACTAAAAAAATGAGGGCAACAAACATGAACAATAGGTCAACCAATCTGAGGGAAAGTGAAAACAAAAAGACAAAAGAGACACAAGTTAACAACCTATTAAATACAAAAGATGTAGTACTTGCAAGTAGAAACTTTTGTCAATGTCTTAGTGAAGTAACCATTTATAATTATAAGTAACGAACGGACCCGGAAACTAAACATTACATTCACAAACAAAAGAAGGATTGTCAACAATATAAAAGCAAACGGAATAAGCATCTAGACAGAAACGTTTCAGAAGCAAACCACGTACTCAAATGCTTCATCAACTTTCTATTATGTTAAAAAGATTCTCCTTTTTTTTGGAAATCAGTAAGTTTACGGGTCAGCTTATATGCTCTTCGACTATTCTCAAGAGACAATAGTAGGACATCGAATCCAAGTGAGTGATCACTCATAACATGGGTCCTAATTTAACCCACAGTACTTTATTCAAAAAGTATAATTTACGAAGACAAAATCTCTGGTAATCAGAGAACACCACAAAACAGAACGAACAAGAAGGAAGGAGGCAAAGATGGTAAGCTAAAAAAGTAACCATAGCTGCAAAACAAGAAAGGAAAACAACATGAAAATCGTTACATCAAATGAACATCCAAACTCATCGAAATTTAAGTTGCTGAAATAAATGGCCGAAGGGTAATAAAGTCCAGATGAATTGGCAGAAGCGGCTGTTTATATAAATTCAAAGCAATTTTCTAACACCATAGTTGGTAAAATTGTAAGTATATCTTACTCCTGTCTGATTCTTAGGTCTACACACCAGGATATAGTCAAAGTATTTCAGACTAAATCTGAGAAAATTCACAAAGACTATGTATAGGAACGTAAAAAGTGAAGTGTTCAACAGAACTCCCAAATAAAACCCTAAGAGGGTTTGGAAGTACACACAAGAACAGGACAACGCAGATAGCAGAAACATCGCAGCATAGATTTTAGACCTTTAATTGCAAGCACATATCAAGAACATTAGCCCATAAACTCGATTCCTTCATTACACGCGAAAAGAATATTTTTCTTTCACATTTTCTCCATCAATAAGCCCCTTCTCTGCAGCCCTCGCAATCCCAATCCCTTCTTTGTCTCAGTGTTCTTCGAATTAAATAGAACAAGACCAAGGTAACTAAACCACTACAAAACATGGAAGAAATTTCAATTTCTTAAAGCTATATCGAACGGTTTTCACCTGAAGTCTCCTAAAATTTCCCACAAAAAGGGGAAAAAAAAAAAAAAACGAACCAAGAAACACCAAAAACATAAGAACCGAAAGCAAGAGATAAAACACATCAAAAGAAACTCTACCTCCAAAACTCCTCAACAGTAGAGAAGGTATAAATCGGTCGGATAGACGCACCCCATGTGGCCTGTTTAGATTTGGCAGAAGGGTTATCGAACCAGAAGGTCCAAGAGTGCTCCAGAGGGTGAGGCTGGTGCACTATCGCCGCCGATAAATTGGACGCGTCGAGGTCGTCGGCGCCGACGATCTCTCCTTCCTCAAGCTCCTCATCTTCCTCAGCGCCTCGTCCCCTAGGGTTTTGATTTCCAATGGAATTGGAGAGATCTTCCGCCGATGGAACCTTGAT
Organism: Cucurbita moschata; assembly: GCF_002738365.1. Lineage (NCBI taxonomy): Eukaryota > Viridiplantae > Streptophyta > Magnoliopsida > Cucurbitales > Cucurbitaceae > Cucurbita > Cucurbita moschata. The sequence goes on from NW_019268535.1 coordinate 2,779,880, forward strand.
CGTCTCTTCGACTACCATTTTTCTTTCACTAATTCGTTGTGGGATTGGGCGAATCAGAGATATGGAATTAATGGAACGAAACCGAAGGGAAGAAGAATGGCACCGCCCTCGTATTTTCTGTTGGGCGTTTCAGTCTGCGATTCAATTAATAGCTTGGGCTTGGGCTTGGGCTTGGGCCTTCCATACACAACAATATTAAAAAAAATATATATATATATATATACATAATATAATTATTATTATTTTAAAAATTATAATTTTTAAAGTTTTTTTTTTTTTGGATTGGGTTCATTTTTCTAAACCCGAACTCCGTTCATTTTTTTTAACCTCGATAAACATATATAAAATTAAATTTTTTTTTTTCAATAATTATAGATTGATTTGTGTTTGTGTGTGAACTCTTAATATATTTTATCTAAAATTGTATCCGAATAATTATAAATTGTGGATAAATAAAATTTTAAAAAAATTTAAGAACCCAACCCGCAACCCGAGAAGAGAGGGTTGAGCTGGGTTGTAAAAAGTTTCGGGTTGGATTACCAATCTAACCAACTCAGACCATCTACACCCTAGTTTTATAATATTTATTTTTAGTCCTTATATTTTATAAAAAGTGACGATTTTAACTCTTAAATAGAAATTAATAAATAATCAAGCTAAAACAAAAATTTCAAAATCTATTAATAAAGTAGCTAAAACGAGCGATCCCATTTAAATCGAAGCTCAAAATGTCAATGAATATGCTCGGTTTCATAGATGAAGCAACCTCATCGAACGCTTAATAAAGTCAAAACTCTTTAAGATCGTGTTGTGGACAGAGAAGCTTTCTAACTAGTCAAGCTTGCTCGATAGTAGAATCGTGATGCATTAGGACGATGATGATACTCAAATTTTAATATTTACCAAATCCATGCAAAATGAAAGGCAATGGACAAAGAAAAAGCTGAAAGATGAAGATATGGAAATTGAAAATTGAATCTACTAACCAAATTGATTTGAAGAGATCAGATCAATTTACAAAATATCAATGTATTACATACACAACTATGCTCAGCGGACCAGTTGCTTCATTCCCTCTTCCCAACCTCAATGCACAAAATCCTACGGTGCCTTTCGAGTCGGGCAAATCCTTCACGAACAGCGATTTGAAGCTTCGTGAACCTTACGGCAGCTATGGCTTCCGTATCTCAACCTAGCACGGAACCGAACATAATGAATTTGAGGTTCATAAAAGAGGGAGGTTACAGAAACAGTTGATTGAGCATGGAGAGTAGTAATGGGGAAGAAGGCAGTGTGCTAGCAAATATTGTCCTCTTGGGCTTTTTCTTCCGAGATTTCCCTCAAGGTTTTAAAACGCGTCTACTAGGGAGAGGATTCCACACCCTTATAAGAAATGCTTCGTTCTTCTCTCCAATCCACCATCCTTGGGTGCCCAGCGTCCTCGCTGGCACTTCGTCCAGTGTCTGGCTCTAATACCATTTATAAAACCCCAAGCCCACCGCTCGCATATATTATCCTTTTTAGGTTTTCCCTTTCGGGCTTCACCTCAAGGCTTTAAAACGCGTTTGCTAGGAAGAGATTTTCACACTCTTATAAAGAATGTTTTATTCCCTCTCCAACCGACGTGAGATCTCACATAAAGAATTCGCTGGAAACATAAATACCTTGAAACGATGTAAGACCTTAATAACGACTTTATCAGCAAACCATTTTAAAGAAGAACCAAAATAGTCCTTCTCAAGCTAAAAGTATTAAAGGCAAATATCAACCATTAGATAATTGCTCAAAAGTAGCAGTGAGCTAATTCAGCTTTTCTAAGGTTCTAAAACGCGTCTACTGGGGAGGTTTCCACACCCTTATGAGGAATGCTTCATTCTCCTCTCCAACCAATTTAGGATCTCACAATCCTCCCCCTTGGAGACCCAACGTCCTCGCTGGCACACTGCTCAGTGTTTGGCTTTGATACCACTTGTAATAGTCCAAGTCCACCACTAGCAGATATTGTCCTCTTTGGACTTCCCCTCAAGGTTTTAAACGTGTCTACTAGAGAGAAGTTTCCACACTCTAATAAGAAATGCTTCATTCCCCTCTCCAACCAACATGGGATCTCACGAAAAAAAACCTATAAAAGATTCAAAATCATACTTTCAACTAAAGAGCTTAGAATGGAACGAGTTTAATCCATGGTAGCCACCTATCTAGAATCTAATATTCCACAAGTTTTCTCAGCAATCAAAGGTTAAACACTCACAAATATCAACGACGAAAAAAAAAATTACAGGTTCACCCAATGTAGAAAACAACACAACCTTATCCAAGAAACACATGGCTTAACAAGAAACAAGGAAAATTCACAGTGCTCTCAAACACCTTTAGAAAGGAAGCCTCCAAGATTCACGACACTAAATGCAGACAACCAGACAAGACAATCCAGTAAAAGTTTCTTGTAACATTCCATTCAATAGACTATGTTAGCAATCCATAGTCTATTCCCAAACAATCTAAGCTGGATAAACTTATCCCAATTCCCAAACAATCACATAGCCATCAGTTAGCAATCCATATTCCTCTCAATGACAGACATAAAAGAAATCATCATATAACCAGAAACCAGTAGATAGACATAAATCATAAGACATACAACAGTTCGTACCCCACTGACATTTAATCAAACAGTTAAACCGCAAACAAAACAACTCAAAAATTACAAACAAATCCTCCAAAATCACCAAATCCCAGCTCTCAAACAGAGGACATTGGCCGAAAAGCATGATAAATCCACACAATCTAACGTAAAAAACGATTGAATCAACTAAACTACCTTCGAGGCATAAACCGGCGCTTAGTAAACTCGAAAAAAGAGCAGAAAACTCCATGGCTGGACTGGATCTGAGCTTGGAAAAGACAGGACATGTTTTTGAACCCTAAATTTTACAGAGGGAGTGGGGAGATTTTGGGGGGTTTAAGGAAAAATGGCGTTTGAAGAATCAGCGGTGAGGGGACGAGAGTGGGGTTTGTTCCACCGCACGACTTCCCAGATAGAGCAACAGAGAGAGAGAGAGAGAGAGGGAAATGGCATTGTTTTTTTGTTTAAAATGTTTTTCAACTTATCCGAGGTGGCTCTGTTTCGTCTGCTTTTGAAAACGAGTCCCCCGCCCTTTCCAAAACGCAGCGTTTTGACGTATCTTTTCCCCACTCGCTCCAATTGACAACGGCGTGTGAGTTGTTTGCTGCAAGTGGCGCGTGGGCTGCACTTTCCAATTGACGTGGACGTAACCGTTATTATTATTATTATTATTATTATTATTATTATTATATTTTTTGTTGTTCAAGTTAATAACAAAATTAACCTGCTGGCGGCCGTTAATTGAATTAGGCGATAGAGAGAACTTTATTTAAAGGTAAGTGTAATCTCAAATATGGAGACAAAAGACTACCTTCTTTATCTAATTCTTGTCGGGTCTCAATTATTTATTTATTCATTGTTGTTGCTATAAATAAGTTGTTGAAAACTATGTTATAACATTTAACTCGTGTCCAAGATTTAAAATTCAGATTCCAGGGCCATCTATTCGATATTTGATAGCCTTGAAATTCCTGCATCCCTTACGACATGGTTGATGGCCCTAACATTCTTGATCTCTTACAACATGGTCGATGACCCTGACATTCCTACATCTCCTACGACATGGTCGATGGCCCCGACATCCCTACATCTCCTACGACATGGTCGATGGCCCCAACATTCCCTTACATCTCCTATGACATAGTCGATGGCCCCAACATTCCCTTACATCTCCTATGATATAGTCGATGGCCCCAACATTCCTGCATCCCCTATGACATCCTTTAGAGAAATGCATGTGGCACATATTCTAGTGGATTCCAAATGTTACCCAATGAAATTTCTATTGGAAGTTGTATTTTGTATTCTCAAAAGGAAAGAAGAAATTTACATGGTATCAATGAAGAAAGCTACATGAACCTTCAACTTTATAAGAGATTAAATTACGATAGACATTGTAGATTGAGTTCACCAAAAATTGATTGTATTTTTTTTTTCCTGATATATAAAATATGATCGATTTCATTTGTTAGAGCGAAGAAAAAGAGACAAACGATTCTAACCTAAAGATGTCTGTCACTCTAAGTATGTTAGCCGTGGGACTTCTACATTTATCGACAATAACCAAAAACTTCGACATAAGCCGTCTTTTCCAAGTATATTATTGTTAAAGTATAGTTATGATTTTCTTCGTCTATCTATAGGGTAATACCAATCGCGAGTTTCGAAATATAGCTTCCATTAGGTGGTTTTTGAGTCACCACTTCGACAAGTGTCCTAATCAATAAGAAGACATACAAATCTTCCCTCTCATGGTGTTGAATACGACTACATCACCACTCATTTCATGATAAGAATATGATATACGTGCTCGGGGTTCGAACCTCCGAGCCTCTCAGTTCATTTCAAGACAGACCCAACAAAACAATATAAATTCTAAATGTGCCTAAGTTATTGGTCTCCAAATAACAATAGACACATTACACAAACAAGTTACCATAGATCACAGTAATCGATGTCGCTAATTTAATCGGTTCATGCAATGGTATAATCTCTCTTCCAAAAAAAGAATAACTATACACAAGTACACATCTAAACGATGATGTTGAGAAAAGAATACATAAATTTAATTGATATTAAAACCCAATATATGTGAACAATTGGGTCAATACTGCTTACCATCCTGAATGAAGCCGACTATGGAATATGCACTCAGATGTGGATTAAACCGCTTCAGGAACCGTGTTCATAGTGGGAATCCTCTGGCGTTTCTCCACATATGATGATGGAAACCAACCAGCTCTACCTTTACATTCTCCTTCTGACCATCCTGAAGGACTCACCTGCATGAATATGCTGATTTTCAAGCTACAGAACATATAATAGATTCCACGAGTTTTACTTTCCTCTATAGCATAAAAGACCGGAGACATGGAATAAGTTGAGTGCTCAAGACTTCTTTTCATCTTCAAAATTATGTCTGTTCAGAGATCTCATGTCGATTGAAGAGGGGAACAAGGGTCAGCGAGGACTCAAGGTCGGACCTTGAAGGAGGATGGATTATGAGATCCCACATCAGTTGGAGAAGGGGACGAAGTATTCTTTATAAGTGTGTGGAAACCTCTTCCTAGCAGCGTGTTTTAAAACCTTGAGGGAAGCCTATAAGGGAAAGCTCGAAGAGGGTAATATCTGCTAGCGGTGGGTTTGGGCTGTTACAAATGGTATCAGAGCCAGACAGCGGACGGTCTACCAGCGAGGACGCTGAGCCCCGAAGGGAGGTCGATCCAACATCGATTGGAGAGAGGAACGAGTGCTAGCGAGGACACTGGCCCCGAAGGGGGTTGGATTGTGAGATCTCACATCGATTGGAGAGGAGAAAGAGTGTCAGAGAGGACGTTGAGCCCTGAAGGGGAGTGGATTATGAGATTTCACGTCGGTTGGAGAGGGGAACGAAGCATTCTTTATAAGAATGTGGAAACCTCTCCTTAGCAGACACGTTTTAAAACGGCCCAAACCCACCGCTGGTAGATATTGTCCTTTTTGGGCTTTCATTTTCGGGCTTCCCCTCAAGGTTTTTTTAAAACACGTCTGCCAGGGAGAGGTTTCCACACCCTGGGTGTTTCGTTCTCCTCCCCAACCGATGTGAGATATCACAATCCACCCCCTTTCAGGGCCCAGCGTCCTCGCTGACACTCGTTCTCGTTCTTTTCTCCAATCGATGTAGGACCCCCCACCAAATCCACCCCCTTCGGGACCCAGCGTCCTTGCTGGTACACCACCTTATGTCTAACCCCTTCGGGGAACAGCCTCCTCGTTGGCACATTGCCCGGTGTTTGACTCTGATAACATTTGTAACAGTCCAGGCCCACCGCTAGCAGATATTGTTCTCTTTGGGATTTCCCTTTTGGATTTCCCCTCAAGATTTTTTAAAACGTGTCTGCTAGGAAGAGGTTTCTACACCCTTATAAAGGGTGTTTCGTTCTCCTCCCCAACCGAGGTGGGATGTCGCATGAAATATACAATAGCCTATCTATTCAGTTTACCCATCAATCCATGAAAAACAACTTGAAAACAAACAATTATGTCTCTCTTTTATTAATCTTTCTAGTCACAGTTTATGATATTCCCTAGGCGTCCAAATTTGCAACATGCGTACTTGAAACAAATAATTGAGAAAATTGTCACAAGGAGATAAAAAGTACCTTCCGCACAACAACGTAGTCACCAACTGACAAGCTCAGTTCCTTCTCTGATGCAGCGCTAAAAGAATGCACCGCCTACACAAATTAAAAGAGATTCATAAATTATGAACAATTAATAAAACTACATATCTAAGTAGCCGTTCAGGGAAAAAGAATGAGGTTATATTAAGGAAAATGAGAGTAAAAGGTTTAGCAATGTCAACTGCAAGTGAACCAATTATTACATAAATTTGATTAACCAGCACAAAAGGACAGATCATGGATATTGCAAAATATTTAGTTAATATCCACCAGACTTGTCACCAAATAGACCACTGCAGACTACATGTGGGACCAATCTCACTCGTTCAGAGCTACAAGCGCATCCAGAATTATTCTTGTTCCCCTTAAACATCGACTCGGCTTGCTTATTTCTATTTTTCTCTATAAAAGTTGAAGAAGTAGTCACGACCTAGCAGGCAGCTGAAAGAGCTAACCGAATGAAAGAAAGTACAGCACAATAACTTGAGACAATCCAGTTTTTACAGATCTGATGATCCCAAAGATAATTTATTCGCTAGTCAGCATGGGTTAACATTCAAATTTCCCTCCCAAGAATAACTTAAATCATCCTCTTGGTGGCTGTAAACTAGTAACCTGGAAAGGCATTATGGACAATTCAAGAACCAACAAACAAATTGTGTTCTGCACAGTATTAGGAATCACAACTCTCTACAATGGTATGATATTGTCCACTTTGAGCATAAACTCTCATGATTTTATTTTGGGCTTCCCCAAAAGACTTCATACCAATGGAGATGTATTGCTTACTTATAAACCCATGATCATTCCCTAAATTATAATCCTCAACAATTCTCCCCTCGAACAAAGTACACTATAGAGCCTTCCCTGAGGCCTATGGAGCCCTCGAACAGCCTCTCCTTAATCAAAACTCAACTCCTTCTCTGGAGTCCTCGAACAAAGTACACCCTTTGTCCGACATTGACATTTGAGTCACTTTTGACTACACCTTCGAGGCTCACAACTTCTTTGTTCGACATTTGAGGATTCTATTGGTATGGCCAAGTTAAGGGCATGGCCAAGTTAAGAGCATGGCTCTGATACCACGTTAGGAATCACGACTCTCCACAATGGTATGATATTGTCCACTTTGAGCATAGGCTCTCCTGGCTTTGCTTTGGGCTTTCCGAAAAGGTCTCATACCAATATTCCTTACTTATAAATCCATGATCATTCCCTAAATTAGTCAATGTGGGACTCCCTCCCAACAATCCTCAATACACAGGACCCAAAAATAAATTGTGTTTCTCGTGCATGGTAGAAGATAGAAAGAGTAGTTCAAAATAAAATAAACAGTGGAACTGTTAGTATCTATTTATTCTGATGAATACTAATGACCAGTGAAAAGCATACTTCAGCCAAAAAGAATGATGATTTCTCTGGGTGATTTTCTGATGAGATCAAAGGAGGAGCGGACTCTTTTCTTTGTTTCTCCGTGACCATCTGAACAAAATAATAAAATAAAATAAAATAAAATAAAAAGACGCATAAAATTAATTAGGCTGGTCGCTGTTGCAAAAATATCACGAGAGACTAACCTCTGTTTCGACCTCCCCGAGGATAGCAGCTACTCTAAGATGGTATGTCTTTTCACCTTCAACCTTAATAAGCAACAGCATCATAATGGATATCAAACTCATCGCAGCATTCCAACCATTAAACTAGCAAGTATTAACTAACTACTACATGCTTTACATTGTATTTTAGCCAATTAAAACCAAGTTCATACCCACCATAGCAACTAGCCTCTGCAAAGTAAGTCTCTGCTGCTGTGCTTCAACAGCGGCTAATGCAGCTGAAGCTTCCTTCCCAAGAACTGCCATGTTTGCTTTTAGTTCCTGCATCTTTGCTTCTGAAGCATGTAACTTTGCAACATTTTCGGGGTTAGAGAATTCCCTAACACGTGCTCGTCTTCTGGAAATCTCTGCTGCCTGAATAGAAATTGAGAAGGCAATACAACTTACAAACTTACAAATTTACAAACACAAGAAACAGCCAAACATGACGGTCTATTGGGAAAAGAAACAATTATAAAAATAAAATAAAAAACAAGATTTGCTACTGCATACAGTTGATGAATTAAGATGAAATTTTTAGTACCAGTGATTCTGCTTCCTGTCTCATTCGGCTATAACGTTGAGCAAGATTTCGAGCATCTTCTAGAGGAGGACCAGTAATCATTGCCCTCAAGGGATCTAAAATCTGAAAAATCAACAATTTTCATGTTAAATTAATTGTTAATTATTACAAAAACATACACCAGAGAGGGAAAAACAAGTCAGTGCAAACCATGACAATTTCATTTACATCAATAAAAGAAAATTGATGAGAAACATCAGGCAAATATACTAACAAAAACGAAGAACAATCTAAATGTCAAAGGGATGAGGAGTTGCTATGCCAAAAGAGGAGGAATCACACAAAAGGCTTCCAATCTAACGGTAATAGTATTGTTAAACTTTTTTTAAAGTTCAAGGGTATTATTGAAGCTTTTGAGAGCTCAAGGGTATTTTTGAAGCTTTAGAGAGATCAAGAGTATTTTTTAGTATTTTTGAGGCAAGGTACAAAAATTCAAGGGTATTTTTATTAATTTACCCTCAAAAACCAAGACTCATTTTCAGTAAAATGAGACATGACAGGTAATTATGAAAAAACATCATCATTGAAACTGATAAAGAGACATAAAACCTAACAAGGGACCAAACAACACCAAAATCCCTATCATTCTAAAGGTTCTATTATTGCTCTCCCCACAAACTCCATAAAACTGCACAAATACCCGTTTGTCAGAATAACCTCCCCAGAAAAGGCAACCTTTCCAGCAATCTTATGGACATTTTTGGTTTGAGAGATAATTGGATAATTTTTGTTTCTTTGTTCAGGCATCAAGTGTGGTGGGCTGATTCTTTTTTTTTGTTTGCTCATGTGCTGATGTGCATTCTTTCAATATTCTTAATAAATACCGTTTTGGGGCATGGTTTTCCAACTTCGATAGATAGATAGATAGACATATTTCTAGCGGAAGGTATCCTTAATGCCATTGATAAGGAGTGGGCCAAAATAATTCACCAAGTAGGTTTCCTCAATAAACTGAGAAGGAACAGTCCACTAAGTAGTATCCTTAATGCCTTCGATAATTCACCAAGAGAGCAACTTTGTTATTGCAAAAGACAAGAAAATTTACAAAAAAAAAAAAAAAAAAAAAAAAAAATCCCCAAGAAATAATTCACCGAGTAGTATCCCTAATGGCTTCGATATTCTAAGTTTTTTTTTTTTTTTAATATAAAAATATTTAATAAATAAAAACTAGGAAGGAACAAATTTGTTATTGCAAAAGACAAGAAAATTTACAAAAAAAAAAAAAAAAAATCCCCAAGAAATAATTCACCGAGTAGTATCCCTAATGGCTTCGATATTCTAAGTTTTTTTTTTTTTTTAATATAAAAATATTTAATAAATAAAAACTAGGAAGGAACAAATTTGTTATTGCAAAAGACAAGAAAATTTACAAAAAAAAAAAAAAAAAATCCCCAAGAAATAATTCACCGAGTAGTATCCCTAATGGCTTCGATATTCTAAGTTTTTTTTTTTTTTTAATATAAAAATATTTAATAAATAAAAACTAGGAAGGAACAAATTTGTTATTGCAAAAGACAAGAAAATTTACAAAAAAAAAAAAAAAAAATCCCCAAGAAATAATTCACCGAGTAGTATCCCTAATGGCTTCGATATTCTAAGTTTTTTTTTTTTTTTAATATAAAAATATTTAATAAATAAAAACTAGGAAGGAACAAATTTGTTATTGCAAAAGACAAGAAAATTTACAAAAAAAAAAAAAAAAAATCCCCAAGAAATAATTCACCGAGTAGTATCCCTAATGGCTTCGATATTCTAAGTTTTTTTTTTTTTTTAATATAAAAATATTTAATAAATAAAAACTAGGAAGGAACAAATTTGTTATTGCAAAAGACAAGAAAATTTACAAAAAAAAAAAAAAAAAATCCCCAAGAAATAATTCACCGAGTAGTATCCCTAATGGCTTCGATATTCTAAGTTTTTTTTTTTTTTTAATATAAAAATATTTAATAAATAAAAACTAGGAAGGAACAAATTTGTTATTGCAAAAGACAAGAAAATTTACAAAAAAAAAAAAAAAAAATCCCCAAGAAATAATTCACCGAGTAGTATCCCTAATGGCTTCGATATTCTAAGTTTTTTTTTTTTTTTAATATAAAAATATTTAATAAATAAAAACTAGGAAGGAACAAATTTGTTATTGCAAAAGACAAGAAAATTTACAAAAAAAAAATGGTGGAAAAGAGATTCATCTGAGGAGTCATAGGAGCTTAATAAACTGCTCCAGTTGCCTAAAACAAATAAAAGAAAAAAGAAGCACCAACAGAAAGCCACAAATTTCACCGAGTTATAACTTTTCATTCAGCTAATAAACTAAAATCACGTATATGGTGAAATGGTTCAAAAGATTTGCTAAAGTTGACATAAGGTCATGATGGATGTTTCTAACCATTTTCAAATGGTTCCATTTCTATTAGCTCGAGAGAGCAACTTAAGTGGAATAGACAAAAAGAAGACAATATGATCACTAAAATTCTATTATCATCCTCAACTCGCCAGCTCAGGCAAAGAAAAAAAAAACATCAAACTCATTCAAGATGTTAAGTTTCTATATAAATGCAATGATGCAAACAAAATATTAATCGGCAGTCATACCAACCTGTGAAGATAAAAGCTTGATCAAGTCCTCCTGTTCCTTCTCCACATGCTTGCGAGCATCGCCATATATAGATGAAGCTTTTGCTAATATGTTTTCATTGTTATTATTAGCTCCATAGTTGCAACAATCCTCAGATAACTTGTTACCTGACAGACACGGGGATTATAAACATGAAGGAAACCATGAAAGCCAATTTTGATAAAGTTGAGTTAATACAGTTTTTAAACATAAGTATGGCCATTAGGTCAAGTCTTGTATTTTACACGGTAAATTATCTCTACCGCGTGATGTAAAGTCAAATCATAATGTCATTGCAGAATTTTCACCTGTCTCAATATGCCTATAGCCTATGGCTGTAAATACTTCTCCTGCTTTAACAATATCCTTTTGGAATTCCTACAGAAATGAATAGGACGTGGAACAAAATCAATTAAAACGGAAGTAGAAAATTCTTGATAATGTTGCAAATTGTAGACAAAATAAATCCTCACGATATGTGGCGATCAACTCATTCTAGATAATTGATATTAGAATTGTCACATCCAAAGATTTGAACCAAAGCTTCCGAACAACAATAAAAAAATCCTAAACACGTTCAACATTTGTAACTTATCCCAACACTTCTCTCGTGAAGAATGATTTCAATTAAACACATTTGAAATATTAAAAATCATCAAAGTTTCATGTGTCACAATTGAGATCATCTAACAATGATTCACTTGAAGTAGACTGGTTTAAAAAATCATTAAAGTTTTCAGGATAAAATTTCTTCATGGGAGAAAATTGGATTGGTGAAACACTGATACAATGTGCAAATCCTCCATTGAATTCCTCTGTGTTCCCTCATCAAATCATCTTGCTAAGGACACAAACTACTAAAATAAAGAGGAAGGGAGAAAGTGCATCGCCCATGTGTAATCACTCAAGTAGGAAAGAGTTTAACTCTAGGCTTACCATTAAGAATTATAAAAAAAAGCTCACTATCAGTATTATCAACATGAGCCCCATGTAAGGAAGGGGGAAGAGGGTTATCTAGCTACGAATAATCATTTTAATTACTTTACATTGATATACAATTTTGCAGTAGTATACTTTAGTCCTTGATGGTTTGAAATCTGAGAAATTTTACCTTAAGGTTTCATTTAGAAATGGCAAAATCGCCCGAGGCTATAATGAAGATTCTTTGACTTGATCAAAGAAAAGATTGAGGATGGTCTTTTTCTCAATATGATTTTAGAGAAGGGATGGGTAATACATTCCTTGCCCTGATCTCGCCCCTATACTTTTAAATTATAGTCATATTTATATCTATGTTTCCACATTAATAAAATCATTGTTGATTTTTTAAAAGATAACTGTTTACAGAAATAAATATTTTTCAATTTTTTCCGTATTCTTTAGCCAAATAAAGTTTATTTCTATATATTTGCTAAATTTTATAAAATCATTTTCTCAAACTCACCCCAATTTCCAATGGGTGGGGGCAAGGATCAAGTTAAGAATTACCTTACAATTAGGGATCAGGGAGGTCATCCTAACCCACTATCATTTCTATCAATCCATGCCTCGGTCTATGCATTATATGACATATTATTCTTTCTCTACTCACACTTGGTTCCATTCAAATCTAAATTGCAAAGTAACTTGAAACAAAGTTTCTAATTAAAAAAATACAATTTATTATAGTATAAAAGTGTATCTCATAAAAGAAAAGAGAACAAAGAAGCAGTATTGCTCACCCCATTGCACGGTTCAGTTTGTAAGTAAACATGAACCAAACTAATTAATCAAGTTATCTCGATTTAAAAACATACTACACCAAACCATCATACACTCCCTTTTTCTTATAAGAAAACCACCATATTTTTTCTTTTTTTCTTTCTTGGGAAACAATTATATCCTAATATCATACAAGATGCTCCCATGGGTATCAAACATGTGACCTCATGTTCAACAGTCATTCACTAATATACCAATCCTTGTAAGTTCCTCTAGATACACAACTTAAGAAGCCATTCAAGCCCAAATAAGGCCATAACAAAGATACTCCGATGCCCATCAACTGTACAACAAAACCTCTAGTTGTCTAAGGATCACATGAATCCATTGTACACCACGGAACCCACATCTCTAAATCTATTTATCTTCGCTTTAAATTCTGGTCAAGCATCATCTTATTTATTAACATCATTTTAATTTGGATAGGCTTAATGCCATATATTCACAATAGCACGACCAATAATTGACAATAATTAAACAATATCAATGTTTTTGTAACAGAGAGGCTTCAATTGAATTTGAACACTAATAAATCATGGTTCAGAAAGTGATCATAACATGTTACCCTTCCTGCACGAGTTGATCTGTAGAGTTTCTCCAGTTGCTGATGCCTCTGCATTTCAGCCTCATCTATCACCATCACATCTGAACTCTCATAGCCGGTCCCACCAAATTGCTTTATTACAGCCTGAAGTACAGAAAGAAAAAAATCCCTTTGAATTCATATTCTTTGTTATTCTTTCCATATAACAATTATGAAACTTAAGTTGATGATTGAGTTCCAAAAAGTAGACGTCCTTTCCCAGCTAAATTAAAAGTATAAGAACCTTATAATGAAGGAGTCATCATTGTTTCAAAATCTTTGAATTTTGACGAGTATAACCAAATAAATAGACTTCAAAACATTTGTTAATTCGGTTCATTTGTTACGCAATGGTTGCATCTTCCCAACATGAAAATGAGTTGAGCTAAACTGGAAAATTAAGAACCAAAAACAGGGTTCAAAATCATACTGCACTGACATGTGGACATCAGGAAACATATCGACAGTCTGCATCTAACTCCGCCAACCAAAGAATCATTTCAGATTTGGAATCAGAAAGTTTCCTTCTAAGTTCTAAACTGGAAAATTAAGTCCAAAAAACTGCGAAATGATACTGCCATTACCATTCGGGAAATATGGAAGATCGAAAAGGGAAAATAAAAAATCAGCATCTCACAGCAGTTACTAAGAACAACGGACAACTAAATCAATCAAGTTAAAGTTTAGAACAGGATGATAACAATCCTGAAAAGGAAACAGTCCCGCTAAGATAACTCATTGACTTCTACTTTCCAACCCTTTACAGAGAAAAATGACAACAACAATCACATTGATCTTTCTTCCCGACGAAAAATTGAACCATAAACCAGATTTATAACTAAACCAATAAGATCAGAAATTGAAACACAAGATAATTCTCAAATCACCTGCTGTTGCTTTGCAACTTGAACCTTGAACTTGCTAGCTTGCTTTCTGAGCGCATCCATGGCGAAATTCCCCGGCGTCTGACCGTCTAGGAATCAAGAACGATTAAATTCAACAGGAAAAACTCAGTAAGCTTGGCAATGATGAGTTCAAAACTCAGTAATTCGTCGCTCGTCAAAGATCTGCGAGCCCTCCACCAGCTAGCTTTGGACCTGGCTCCCTTAAGCTTGATCCTACTGAGCTTTGATCTCCTGGAACCAGTACGTACAATAATAGCGTGTCCCCTCCTCCCTAGCCGTCTGATAGATATAAAAGATTCAAAAAGGTAACTATAATTCAATATTTTTTTTTTCTTCGTAGCAATGACATGATGTCCCATTCCCTTTTAAGTTACATTCTCGATCGAGCCAACTTGCATGCAGCTCGATCGAATCCGATCCATAAGAACGGGTAGAATTTTTTAACCTATATTTTTAACACGTCCCAATGTTATTAAGTAATTTTAAGAAGGAAAAGTTAGGTAAATTCTAGTGTGGTAATCATGTTGAGATTTGTGCCCTAAAACTCGTTGTAACGACCTAAACCCACCATAGCAGATATTGTCCGTTTCGGTCTGTTACGTATCGCCGTCAACCTCATCCTTATTAGGAAGGCTTTATTTCCATCTCTAGCCGATGTGGGATCCACAATCCATCCCCTTCGAGGCCCAACGTCCTCGCTGGCATGCCCTTTGTAACCGCCCAAGTCCATCTCTAGATATTGTCCGTTTCAGCCTGTTACGTATTGTCATCAACCTCACGGTTTTAGCGGTTTCCACACTTAATGCTTTGTTTCTCTCTTCAACCGATATGGGGTCTCACACTCGTAGTTCTCGTAATTGTATACTTTTTTATTAATAAAAAATAAATTATTTTTATATCATGTATAACGCTATTCAATATTATCTGAATCTAAGGTTATTACGGTAATCTTGAACCGTCTGTAGTTGACATACAAAAAGATAATATTCAAGTAATAATCTAAAGGGTTTATAGTATATAGATAAGGCTAGGTGTTTGATATTAATAACACTATTGATACGAGTCACTTTGCAATTGTTACAAATGTTTTTATCTAAATCGTTAATGTGAACACATGTGAGTGAGGGTGTAAAATCTCACATCGGTTGGAGTCGAAACGAAACATTCCTTATAAACCTGCGGAAACATCTCTCTAGTAGACGCATTTTAAAAACCGTGAGACTGATGACGATATGTAACGGGCCAAAACGGACAATATCGGCTAGCGGTGAGCTTGGGTTATTACAAATGGTATTCGCTAAACACCGGATAGTGTGCCAACGAGGACGTTGGGCCCCCAAGAGGGGTGGATTGTGAGATCCTACATCGGTTAAATATGAAAATAAACATTCCTTATAGGTGTGGAAACCTCTCACCAGTTGATGACAACACGTAACAGAACAAAGCGGACAATATCTACTAACGGTGGGATTATAAATTCGTCAATTAAGAAAATTAATATTTCACATAATAATTATAGGCAACGGGTGAAAATGACTTTTGGAGACTTTACCGAATAGGGAGCTGAATTCACTTGTTCATATATAGTAAAAGTAAAATTATTGGTACTCGTGAAAGATGTAATTACAAGGATAAAATGAACTTTTGACTCAATTATAATCATATGAACTTTTGTTTCGCTTCTCTCCCCAACTAATGTGGGCCCAGCATCCTTGCTGGCGAGTGTGCTAGAGAGTAAAAGATTATGCAAAATTATCGACAAAAATGTGGGAGCCTCTCGTAATAATTTTTCAAATGGTAGGTTTGTCATAAAATAAAATTATGCATTATAAATAGTGCATTATTGTAACTCTATGTAACAATGCTCGTTAGGATATTAATTAAGAAATTGATCTCCATAGTTTTGACATTTTCACATGGTTTATACGAGTTGGTTGTACTTGAAAATGATTTGTATGAGATTTCACATCGATTGGAAAGAAGAACGAAACGTTTCTTATAAAGGTGTGGAAATCTCTCCCACGAAAACACGTAACGGGTCAAAGCGAACGGTATCTATTAGCGGTAGGCTTGACCTATTACAAATGGTATCAAAACTAGACATCGGATGTGTGCTAGCGAGGACGTTGGTGGCCCACATCGATTGGACGAAACATTTCTTATAAGGGAGTGGCTCTCCTTAGCAGACGTTTTAAGCCCACATCGGTTGAAGAGGGGAACGAAATATTTCTTATAAATGTGTGAAAACCTCCCCCTAGCACACTGCAAGCCAACGAGGATGCTGGGCCCACATTGGTTGGAGAGGGAACAAAACATTCTTAAGGGTGGAATAAAACATTATTTATAAAGATGTGATTCTCCCCGATAGACGTTTTAAGTAAAAAAACAAATTTTAAGTACAATAAACAAATAGTTAAGAGACTGAACCATCTATTTTTTAAATATTTTTAAAGTTATTTAGGATTTATGTGAGAAGTTATCTATTGTCAGCACCGGGATTTGAATAAAACATTTTGAATTATAGTGACTAAATTAGGAGTTTTCGACTCAATAATCCGAACCAACCCAAATTAAACTCACACATAAAGGTCGAGTTGGGTTAGATTTTTTCTCTGAAAAAAAGGTTTGGTTTGCTGATTGATATTTTTTTTTGTTGGCCCGACTAACCCAAAAATAAGGTTACAAACTAACCCAACGTACTCTATTTTTTAAAAAAATTTAGAATACTTAACACTTATAATCCACATCGGTAACGCATTCTAATTTATAGATATTTGATATTTGAATTTTATAAAATTTTAATTATTAATGTAACATGTATTAAGTATAAATTTAATATTTTTAAAATA
This sequence comes from Cucurbita moschata, assembly GCF_002738365.1. Classification (NCBI taxonomy): domain Eukaryota; kingdom Viridiplantae; phylum Streptophyta; class Magnoliopsida; order Cucurbitales; family Cucurbitaceae; genus Cucurbita; species Cucurbita moschata. Next base: position 2,797,058 of record NW_019268535.1, read on the forward strand.
ATTAAAAAAATGAAAGGTTGGGTTGAATTATCCAAACTAATGTATATACCAAAATTAAAAATAAATAAACAATAAATTAAAAATTTACCAACTATAAACTTTCCAATTATTTATTATTGGAAATTCACCGATTAAAAAATATGATATTTACAAAATTTAAAGACTAAAAATGATATAAACTAGCAATTTAATATAAATCATAATAAAATCAAATTTTTAAAAAAATGTAAGAAATTGAATTTTTAAAATTAACGAATCTATTAAATATTAAAAGAGGTATAAAAATTCAAAGGCTAAAATGGTAATTTAACTTGAGGAATTTGCGTGGAAGCGCGTGAGTATAAATAGCGATTTTGTCTTATTTATTTAATTTGAAACACAAAGCCGCGAAGAGGAAGAAGGAATGGAACCAACCAGACCAAACCAACCTCATTTTTTCGCTTTATAAACACACTTTCTTTCCGCTAATGGAGTTTTGACGAATCCCCCATTGAAATTCCTCTTCCTTCTTCCTCCCATTTCCCTTCTCTTGCCCTACTTCCACAGGATTCTCTCCACAACTACAGAGACACGGAGCGAGAATTTTTGTTGCATAGAGCCCACAGGCGGGTTACGTAAAGGATTCAGTCTTGAGTAGAGGCCAATTATGCCGTCGGGTGTGAAGAAGCGAAAAGCAGCCAGGAAAAAGAAGGAACAGGAAGCGAAAATCAATTCGTCGAGTAATTGTTCGACAACTATCTATAATTGTTGTTGTTTCGGACTGTTTCCTCTTTTCTTTTTTTTTTTTTTTTTTTTTAATGATCCTTTGGAATCTAT
>NW_019268535.1:2798408-2800219 GCF_002738365.1 Cucurbita moschata
TTTTTTTTTTTTTTTTTTTTTTTTTTAATGATCCTTTGGAATCTATCTACAGTTGTATACCTTACTTCGATCAAGTGTTTATAACTGCCTTTCATCTGCATTTTTTTTTTTTTGTTGTTCGTTGATTTATCTAGTTTGGATTCATGTTTGTTTCTTGATTTGTTCATCTTGTATTTCTTTGGTTGATCCATTGCGATCGAGTTGCTCTTCATCCGTGAAAAACGGCTGATGTGAATTGCGTTTTTCCTTTGATGCTTGTGATTTGGTCAAATGAAGTTTTTGCTATCCCTTAAAACTCATCTGTACTTACTTTCTACTTGAACTAAAATCTTTAACCTTATTGATGATTCATCTGGTTGTTGTCAAATTGGCCCGTTAGATATCTATTTTAGACGTTGCCTTTTTGTGCTTGGGGGGATGGATTTACTTCGCTTTCTGTATTGTTAAGATTGTAGCTTCTGATTGAAAAAAACTTTAGCAGGAGACGAGGATTGTAAAGGTCAGAATGGGAGAAGCTCCGAGAGTTTGGAGGTCAATGCTACTTATGATCATTACAAGTGTTACGATCAGGTTGATGGGAACAATGAGAAATTGGTGAAGAATGATTTGAACGCATCACCTGTTTTGTCTGCTGTGGATGAAGACAAATCTTTGGACGTAGAAGGAATCAAAGGAAACAAAGGAACTATCCATGAGTTGGGATTTGATGGCAATGGTGCTGTTGAAGTTGAGAAGGAATTAACTTTAGCGGAGAACAATGCTCGTCAAAGCATCAGCAGCGAGTACATCGAACCTGGGAAGAAATTTGATGAATGGGATGATAAGAACTCAAGTAGCAGTTCAGCTGAGGAGTGTAATATTGATGATAAGAAAACTGAAGCCTATGCTTCATCTTATACAGAAAATGTTCGCGATGATATACCACGTAAATCTTCGCTCAAAACCATTGGGATAAATGAATCTGCATCAGTTGGGGAGTGCATCAACTCATTGGTTGAAACTCTGGTTGCTGATTCAGTTAAATCTAAGGTTCCTGTGTCTACAGAGAAAATTTGCTACGTGAAAGTTGAAGCTGGTGAGAATCTAGTGGTTTCTGATACTGTGACATCTGGGTTGAAGGAAGATGCAAATACTTTGTTGTCCAACCAATGCACTGGAATTCGAGTTTCATCATTTACTAATCTTAATTCAGTACCAAAAGAAAATAAGGACAAAGTTTTAGCTGTAACAATGGAGAATGATCAGATGTCTTCAAGTATGATGAAACAAGGGTCCAGATATCTGGAAGGCAAGACACGTTTTCCATCAGATTCTCCTGCATTTGGAGCTAGTAAAGACGATGCTGTTACTAAGGATTCTGAGATTCCATTGTGGTCTAAAAACAAGGTATGGCTAAGTTATTTTATCAGTTGTGCTTTGTTTCGAGTCCCAATAAAATGTATGTAACTATGCTTCGTCATTTGTGTAGACCTTGGCTTCAGCTCCAATAATGGCCCAAAGGACTTCTATATTCAGTTGTTGTGGATTGTTTGATTTGCTGAAAGGCATCAATTGATGAATTCAGGTTTGTTCTTTTGAAGAATTACTTATCTATAATGTAACAACTGCATGTGATGTGTCGAAACTGCCAGCATTTAGTTATCAATGCTTTGCATTAATGTTACTGTTTCATTACAGATGTTTCTGAGTTCATGTGGCTGAATTTCATTCCTTCTCTTTGGAGTTATTTTGATAGGAATTTTTGTAATTTTAATAGCTTCTCATGAGTACTAAACTGGATAGTTTTTTTTTTTTTTTTTTTTTTTTTTCCG
>NW_019268535.1:2800340-2809345 GCF_002738365.1 Cucurbita moschata
TTTTTTTTTTTTTTTTTTTTTTTTTTTTTTTTTTTTTTTTTTTTTTTTTCCGATAAGAGACAATTTCATTGATGAGTAAATTTGCAAGAGGGAGGTCTAATCCATGATGTTTACAAAAGACCTTCCCAATTTGCAACGAGGGAGGTATAACTGTAGGAAGTAAAAATATTAGACAGTTTACACCAAGATATAGCTTGGTAAACAACATTGTCGAAAAGTTTTGTGTAGGTTTGTGTCGTTTCTGCAAATATTCTCTGATTTCTTTCTTTCCACATATTCCAAAAGAAAGTCATGATGAGTTTTTTCCATAATAGGGCTTTTGCGTTCTTGAAAGGGTGGTACGTTAAGGCCCTATCCAAAAAATCCTTTACCTCCCTAGGAAATGTGAGATGCCATCCGAATATATTAAGAATCGTTGTCCAAAAATTTTGAGTGTATGTGCATTGCGAATGTGGATGTCTTTTTGGCGAATTGCTTTGTCTTTAGAGGCCAAGAGATTCTTTATTCCCCTTTATATGAAACGAAGTTTTGTTCCTATGCAAAGTTCATCGATAATTTATCTCTCGACATATTTGTTTGCTTTGGAATCTTTCTGCATCTTACGGTGTTGGGGCCTTAATATGTTAATATCATTTTGAGGTCGACAGAAAGCTTGAATGGCCGACCATTTTCTTTTCATCATTTTCTATTCATAGTTGCCCGTTATTATCTTGTCTAGTCTTTTAAACCAACTACCTGATAGATTTCTTCAAGGCATATCATCTGTATCATAACATTTTCCCAAGTGGCACTGGGGTTGGGTTGGTTACTAAAGAACTTCAGAGATGAAGAGAAATTTCATAGAGTAATTTTCAATAGTGTTAACAGATAACTGTCCAAACAATAATACACTTATATATACAAAGGAATGTGTTTAAATTAAGAAAATAAATCAATTTCAATTAGCAGCAGGATCCAAATGGTCGTTGAAAGATTTGTGGAGTAATCGCTGTAGCCGATTTCACAGTCAAATGGTCTTGATTGACAGCATTGATTGTCAATGTTTGGTGCTCTATCAGTTACATTCCCCATCTGGGATCCTCTCTTTCTGTAATATAGAATCGTTTTGTTTACTCATTTAATGTCACTTTATAAGCTTTTTATATTGTTGTGCCAATATTTATTTTTTTGATATTGTAAGCTGAAACTGACATTATTTTAAACCCTTAATATAGAAGCAGACAGCCAGGGTGAGTTCCAGTGCACTGATGAAATTCATCTAAGAAGCAAGCCTTTTGATAAGTTTGAAACTTCTGGTATATCTCTAAACATTTATAGTTGTGATGTGATGCTCGACTTCCTAAGCTAAGATCTATGTCAATGGCAATTTCATCATTACCAGGCAGCTTAGATATTTTCTCTATATTACTTGTATGATCATGTAAACTAGTTCAGTTTACTTTACTTTCAGTATGAAGGAAGCGTATATAGACGAGTTAAAAAAACTCGCATTTGTTTTGTCTGTCAGGTGGCATCCACCACTACACTGATGCTTTATCTCAGCATTATAGTTGTTTATTTTCAAGCTCCATGAGCTATCATGATCTGCTGGCTTTGTGATGAATGTGTTTGGTCTTCAATGGATATTCTCATTGAAAATAAGGAAAACTATAATATTTTAGCTTCTCGACAACTGGTAGTCCAAAAGACTCCCTCAACTCTCCTCACTTCAATCCCTTCCATCTTGGCCCCTCCTACTTATCCTTCCTAACTATCCTCACTATACCGAATCCGTACCAACTAAATTTTAGGCCCCGTAAATCATGTAACGGTCATTTCCATCTCCATCCCACCTGCTGCAACTATGCCATCATCCTTCCTTTCCATTTCAAGTACAATTTGCACTTAAGGCCTATCAAACCCGTTGCCTTTTAGATCGTATCCTATCCTCAAACTGAAAAGAAAGGAATAGATTAGCTATAGCTATTGTAACGGCCCAAACCCACTGCTAGCAGATACTGTCCTTTTGGGTTTTCTCTTTCGGATTTCCCTTCGAGGTTTTTAAAATGCGTATGCTAGGGAGAGGTTTCCATCTGATGCGGGATCTCACAACTATGGTTCTTGTTTGTCCTATTTCCTAATCAACACAATTGGTACTCAGACGTGTGTTTCAATAAGCAAGGATGAAGATATGGTTACAGATATATTAGTCTGAAGATTCTGATAAAGATTACCCGTGAGATCCCACATTGATTGGAAAGGAGAACGAATCATTCTTTATAAGGGTGTGGAAACCTCTCCCTAGCAGACGCGTTTTAAAAATCTTGAGGGGAAGCCCAAAAGGAAAAGTCCGAAGAGGACAATATTTACTAGCGGTGGACTTAGGCTGTTACATTACCAAAGTTAAGCTTCTTCCTCATAAAGATAATAATTGATTCTGCTTTGTATTCTCCTTAAGAATATCCACATTACACCTTTCATTTTAGGTGGTCGAAATCTGAATCCTTAACCTTTAGTTTTAGGCTATGTCTTAACCAGTAGAGCGATGTTCAAGTTGGCATTTGATGGTAGAATCTATTTTCACCGAAAATGTTGTTAGATTATCATAACCTTTGATCGGTTTCTAGTGTTCTTTGAATTATCCATCCTACAAACAAAAAGTGTGAGAGAGGGAGACTGAAGCTTTTAAATCAAACATCAAACCAAGTTTATTGTCAACATTTATACAAATAAAATCACCACAACAAACCACAAAAAGAATAATCTTCTAAACTAAGCTCCTTGCATGTTTGCAAGGTTTGCAGAGATGGTTAATTACAACAAAAGAAAAGAACACCAAAGACAATTGAAAATGGGCAATGAATCAAACAAATGTTAAAGCATTCAGCTCTCATTTTGTGGTCACAGCACCATGGATGGCCATAATGTAAACAAGTTGTGTAGCTGAGAGAATAATGAAGAAGGCTTCCATTGTTACCTGCAAAAAATTAAAACACAAACAAAATCTTGTCCTATCAATATAGTTTGAATTGGAACTGTTTTAGATTAGATTTGTGATGATAAATTGCAGCTGGGAAAAGAAATCTTTATTTTCCTCACCAGTCTTGAGTTTCTGAGATCCAGTTGAATCTCTTTCCAAGCAAAGCTGCATAAATAACAAAGCCTTAGAGTCCAGTCAAAACTTTCAAAGCAAGTTATGCTCCTCTTTTCTTATTTTCCTTTTCATGTAATAACTAAAAGAAAACACGTACGAAAAACTTTGTCGAGATTCTAAAATGGGTCATCGTTAACTTAACTCAACATACTAAGACACATTCTCGAACATGAAGTCAATAGTTTGAATCCTATCCTCTCACATGTTGAACTAAAAAAGACTAAGTTTTAATACATGGACCGTTACGAGAACGATGCAAACTTTTTAGTAAACCTTTAAACCTGAAAAAGATGGATTATTTTGTGAAAGAATTTTTGGGCCTATAAAAAGGAGGACTTGTGCTTGTGGAAATTATCGAGTAATTGGAGATAAAAAAGAAGATTCGGAATTTTGTGAACAATGCGGAGTCGGGTTTGTTGATTCTCGGATACGGAGATATCAAATGGGTTAATATTAAACTAACATATCCGGTAACCCATGTGTAGTATTTGAAACGTCTTCCTAGATATATTACGAATCTTTTAGATAAACCTGTTAAAGAATTAGATGGGAATGCATACCCCATGGCAAGGAGAGTGAGAGTCCAAGCAAAAACAGCAGCAGAGGATGCAGCACCGAAGCTTTCAGCACTCCATGACCGAATATGGTTAAGTCCTGAGATTCCTGAGGCAGCTCCAAACACAGCAGCCAACAAAGCAAATATCACAAAGAAACCGGTGGCTGCATTCCCTATGGGGAAGTAAATTGGTGAAAAATGTGCTGGAAGTTTAAGCCCAGGACCTGCAAAATTCTCACCCATCAGCAAGCTGCAACATAGAAACATGTTCAAAATGAACCAAAAACAAAAAAATGACAACATGACATGGACACAGTGTAACAGCCTAAGCCCACCGTTAGCAGATATTGTTCTCTTTAGGCTTTCCCTTTCGGGTTTCCCCTCAAGGTTTTTAAACGTGTATGCTACTAGGCAGAGGTTTTCACACCCTTATAAGAAATGTTTCGTTTCTCTCTCCAACCGATGTGGGATCTCACAATCCACCCCCCTTGAGAGCCAGCATCCTCGCTAGCACATCACTTGGTACCAGGCTTTGATAACATTTGTAACAGCCCAAGCCCACCGCTAGCAGATATTTGTTGAGGATTGTTGGGAGTGAGTCCCACATTGGCTAATTTAGGGAATGATCATGAGTTTATAAATAAAGGAATACATCTCCATTGGTATGAGGCCTTTTGGGGAAGCCCAAAGCAAAGCCATGAGAGCTTATGCTCAAAGTGGACAATATCATACCATTGTGGAGAGTCGTGGCCCAAAGCAAAGCCATGAGAGCTTATGCTCAAAGTGGACAATATCATACCATTGTGGAGAGTCGTGATTCCTAGCAATATTGTCTTCTTTGGGCTTTTCCTTTCGGTCTTCCCTTCAAAGTTTCTAAAATATGTTTGTTAGAGAGAGGTTTCCACACCCTTATAAAGAATGTTTCGTTCTTCGATCTCACACATAGTGTCAGTTCATATTGTTGGATGATGGAAGTCCCACATCGACTAATTTAGGGTGTGATCATGGGTTTATAAGTGAGGAATACTAACTCCATTGGTATGAGGCCTTTTGGGGAAGCCCAAAGCAAAGCCATGAGAGCTTATGCTCAAAGTGGACAATATCATACCATTGTGGAGAGTCGTGTTCGTCTAACATGGTATCAGAGCCATGCCCTAAACTTAGTCGTGCCAATAGATTGGTAAATCCTCGAATCCTCAAATATCGAACAAAGAACTCTTAAAGAAAAAGGAGCCAAGCCCCTCCTCGAAGGCAGTAAAAAATGACTAAGACTCCAAAGGAGTCGAGCCTCGATTAAGGGGAGGCGCACTTTGTTCGAGGGGAGGTGTTGGATGATGGAAGTCCCACATCGACTAATTTAGGGTGTGATCATGGGTTTATAAGTGAGGAATACTAACTCCATTGGTATGAGGTCTTTTGGGGAAGCCCAAAGCAAAGCCATGAGAGCTTATGCTCAAAGTGGACAATATCATACCATTGTGGAGAGTCGTGTTCGTCTAACACATATCACTTTTCAATTTCCATCCGTGATATGATCATAGTACCGAAGTTTTCATCTCGATAATCCGATGGAGACATTCAAAATCTGGAACTAGATGAAACAAACAAAGGAGATTAATCAAGAATTTGGAAAGTACCAATGATGAAGCCATGATCAATTGCTCTGTTCATGGCCCACCCTCCAATGCCCAAAATAATAACATACATGCAGAAGTTTAGCAACAGAAGCACAGTAGCAATGGATTTCATCTGTGAATTAGCCATTTGAGCAGTGAGATCAGAAAGAAAAATGCTGAGTGAAAGAGGAAAAACAGAACAAAAAGACCCAAAACTTGTAATGTAATGTGGAAGTAAGGAGGCAGAGATGGGTTTATAAATGGGGATGAGAAGGAAGGTTCAGGTTCTTTACTTGCAAAGGCTGCTGTGTTCAAAGGGGTCTTTGGAGTTGTAAAGTGTTAGGATAATGCTTCATGTTCAAGGCAAAAGAAGGATATGGGAATACTTTCTTTGCCAACATTTGTAAGTCTTCTCTTTTGAAATGGTACATTCTGCTGCTGCACAAGCTAAGAAAGTGATATTCTTTGCCTTAGGGGATAAAATGGATGTGCTTACCTTTATTACTGAAAGGCAATATTCACATCCAGACCAAAAATTTAGTTTTGAATCTGGAATTTGATGGAAGAATGTTCATGAAATGTTTTGGTATGTAAATGTGTGGGATGAAGTTCGTCTTTTGAAGTGATAGACTACGTTCATTTATTCGAGTTCATTGTTGTCAAATTTTTTGAAGAAGTATTTTACTCTAAGAAAAGTAAGAAATGTGTATGTGTGGGATGAAGTTCGTCTTTTGAAGAGATAGACTATGTTCATTTATTCGAGTTCATCTGGTCAAACTTTCGAGGTAATTTTTTATTCTAAGAAAAGTAGTATCGTTAGGGGTAATAGGGCTGAGGGCTGAAATTCCCTTAACTTTCAAGGATTTATATATGCTAAACCCCACTACAAGTTAGCGAAAGGCTGTATAGCTTAGTGGCATAAGCCCCTTTTGGCCATCCTTTTAGGTTCTTGTGTATGCAAGTTTCTTTTTCTTCGAACAAGTTATGTCATCCTTTTAACCTTTTCGTTTCACTAGTATGGAAACTAAGCTTTCGGGCATTAACGATACATGTACATGTAATTTCACTCATTAACTTTAGCTGGACCCTTCTTTGGATCAAAACTACAAACTACTTCAAAACATTCGAAAGGAGCTTATTGAAGGCATTACAATAGCTATCAAGACATGGGTACTAACCAAAAACTCATGTCTAATCGATGCTTGGTGATGCCATACCATGACTCGATGTATTAGCCTTCACTACCTATTTGGGCACGTTTATCAAAAATCAACTTAAAAGTCATCATTTATGATAAGAACATCTTAAATATGCATCCAAATTTGAATACTATTCTAGAAGGAACCCTCCCATGTAGATGCAAGTTAAAGAAGATGGCACAATGGGGGCACAATGTCGACCCACCCATTTTTATCTTTTTATACATTAGCATAATGGGACTAGTACATGGCGCAATGGACACCATTGCCATGTCACCCTCTGACTACTCAAGAACACTAAAATGTTCTAAAGATTTGGACACAGAAGAAGAAAATGCTGCCAAAGGAAACGTCCGATTAAAACAAGAAACGGAGAGAACCAAAAAGCTCATGAAGATAAACGTCGTAATTTGAAGTATAAAAAATATATTGTCAAAGAGATGGTTGTGAATTCATAACACATTAATGTCAAAATCTCATAAATCCAACAAAAATTGTATATATTAACGAAATCTCACTACAAAACATGATGAAAAGTGGATCTAAATGGTTCATTCATCCTCTTGGCTGCGCAACCTAGCAAGCTTGTTGGTAACTACCACATCAAGTTGAGCTGCCCTCTCAACAATCTCTTTCCTCTTCCTTGTGGAAACGTCATGGGCGATTTCGGCACAGTAAGTCCTGCAGTAACAACACAAACGGATCAGACAATCCATTAATCACTCCCTTATAATTGCTAATGATGGTGAGAGGTCGTCACAAACCTGTTGTGCATCATCAGAACTTCAAGCTCCTTGACATTGTGAACAACGAACTTCTTGAACCCATTAGGAAGGTAGTGGCGGGTCTTTTTGTCAGTCCCGTAGCCAATGTTTGGCATCAGAGTACATCCCTTGAACTTTCTCCTTACTCTGGAATCGATACCCTTTGGCCTTCTCCAGTTTTCCTGTCAGATAAAATTAAAAATAAGTGAACAAAGACAGACGATATTGTCTAACGAAGATCAAAGGAGATTGAAAAAATAAAAATATCTGTATGCAGGGTTTTAGTAACAGAGAGCTTATAAGTTTTTAAGCTAACCGTGTCGCAAGACCTGTATATAGTTACTCTATGCCCTAAAAAACGAAATGTCCAGCTATTAAATAAAGTCCGGACATTAGATACCACGGGCAATCTCAGTTTATAGCAAAAGAAAACTGTAAATGACCCTAGAACTATGAACGTATTACTTTTTGCTGCAACCTCAGCCGAAAGATGGTGATAACTGTTATTAATCACAGAAAATCAGTAATTTGGGTTTGTTTGCATCACAGATTGCAGCAAGACACAATTGAGTGAAGAGTTAACATGCAAATAAAGATGTAAATTTTATATAAAGTGCAATAAACATAGTATATGAGGTGGCAAAGTCTCAAATACAGAAATGATGATATTTATTTTTAACTTCAAAAATACTTTTTAACTGCAACCTCAGCCGAAAGATGGTGATATGTGTAAATAATCACAGAAAATCAGAAATTGGGTAGTTTGCATCATGGATTGCAGCAGAAAATCGATGCGTAAAGAGTTGACAAACGAATATGAGAAAAAAATGGCGTAAAACTAACATGGAATTTAATATACAACATAGATCAGATGGTAGTGCATGAAAATATTCATCATTCAATTACAGAAATGATGGGTTATCATCATCACGCCGTGTTGTATATATTGGAGAAAAATGTGCTTAGAAACTAAAAAGATTACACGAGATGCACATAGTCGGAGAAATCATGATTTCATACTGTATTGCGATCAGAAAACAGTTCCATTAACATCACCATCTTATGACAATAGACGGTGAGCCAGGACATCGGCAAATTACTAATTGTTTCAAAAACCCAATCGAAATAAATTCCATATTCAACTTCAAAACTGATTTAAAAGCTATGTCGAAGTAAGTATCAAATAGTCGATCTGTGAATCACCATAATGTATCCGAGGCCACTAGTCGGGTCTGGGGTGAATTAAATCATCAGATCCTTCTAACGTTATTAAGCTTAATCAAATGTGTGAAAAATGCAAAAACACAACCTAGCTACCATATCTTCTAAATTTAAATGAGCAATTAACAATAACAAGAATCAGATACTGTGTCAATCACCATCTTGCACCCATTGGTACAAGTAAGACTGGGGCGACAATACATCTCATCATCTTCCATAGAGAGAATAATAACATATAAACAGAAATTAAATGAAAATACCGATAATAAACTAAAATACCTTAACGGAGATCTTTCGATCACTCTGTGGCCTCTTAAACTTGGTGGTCCTCTTCTTCACGATCTTCTTCGTCAGCAAAGGAACCGCCATTTTCACTTATATCTACAGATTTCATAACAAGTACGATTATTAATCATCTCAAAGGTATCAAATCCTAGAAAACTTCAAATCAACCCTAAATGAACAAAAAAAAAAAAAAAAAAAAAAAAAAAAAAAAAAAAAAAAAAAAAAAAAAAA
>NW_019268535.1:2810460-2819717 GCF_002738365.1 Cucurbita moschata
AACAAAAAAAAAAAAAAAAAAAAACAACAAATTGTGGGCACGCTAGGGGAAAAACAGAATTAACCAAAACGATTGAGAAAGATAGTAGCAACACAACGAAATCTCCTCAACCGAAAGACAATGAAACAGATTTGAAATACGAGAATAAGCCAATAAACCCTAGCGGCGGATCAAAGAGAAGAACTTACAGAACTAGGGTTTCCCTAGGCCGTCCAGCTTATACGATAAGCTCCAAGGGTCTGGAAGGTATATATAGGAGAATGCCCGTTCGATTAGGGTTTGTTTCTTCTGCTTTGAAGAGCTTGGGCCGTGTTTGGCAACTAGATTTTGTATCTCAAGCCCATGGGCTCTAATATAGGCCCATTACATTAGTAAATAGATTTAATTGAGTCCAGCTCTCGTAAAAAAAAATATTTTATTCCTCTCTCTCCGATCAATGTTGGATCTCACAATACACCAATTCGGGATCCAGTGTCCTCGTGGCACAACGTCGGGTGTCCATCCCCTTCGTTTGCAAGGGAGATATTTCTAGCCTCTTATGAAGAATGTTTCGTTTCTCTCTCCAGTCAAATGTGGGGATCTCACAATATACAATACACCATTTCGAGACCCAGTGCCCTCGTTGGCACACCGTATGGTATCCATTCCCTTCGTTTGCACTGCTTTACCGAGTTTACTGTGATTGTGAATAAATAGGTTCCGGAGCTCAGCCACTTTACATTACAGTTCAATCCGGGAGATATTTCTAGCCCCTTATAAAGAATATTTCGTTCCTCTCTCCAATTGATGTGGGGATCTCACAATACACCCTATTGGGACCCAGCGTCTTCGCTGGCATACCGTCTGGTGTTCATCCCCTTCAAGGCTCAACGTCTTCGCTAATGCACCACCTAGTGTCTAGCTTGATACCCTTATAAAGAATGTTTCATTCATCTCTCCAATCAACGTGGGGATCTCACAATACACCCTTTTGGAAGCGTCCTCGCTGGCACACCGTCTGGTATCCATCCCCTTCAAGGCTCAGCGTCTCGCTAGTACACCACCCAGTGTCTGGCTCGATACCATTTGTAACAGCCTAAGGCTACTGTAAGCAGATATTGTTCTCTTTGGGCTTCCCCCTCAAGGTTTTCAAAATACGTCCGCGGGAGAGATTTTCACGCCCTAATGGTTGAAAAACAGCTAACAATAAACCAAGACTTCAAAAGAAAATCTTTAACACCGAAGAATACCAACATCAACTTTTCGAGCATTCTTCAAGGAAAAAAAAAAGTGCATGTCCTAATAGGAGATGAAAAATATATTTTTTCAATAGTTCAAACTCTGAATTTCCAAACTTATTTTCTCGAACTTTCAAGCTCTAAACTTACAAACTTTTTTTATTTTGATCTCGAAATTATGGACGAATTTTTAGAAACGTAACTATTTTGGTTACTTAGACCGACATTGGTTCGGTCCTTTTTGTGTCACAATAATCACAGAGCTAAAATATTACAATGTATGGTATTCATGTCCAAAACAGACCAAAACAAAACCCTATGTTTCATATACATTGATGAAACATGCACCAGCAGCGGCAACCTCAAATACAGACTGAGCTACACAACCTACAACATCCAGACTTGTCATTTACAAACCTTACATACAATTTCACGTCGAATTCGACCATCGAACATTATCAAGAGACCCTCGGCATCACAACGGGCGAGCAACCGAAAAATGGACTCATTATATGCTTTCATGTATCCGGTGACACGTTACGTGTTGGGGCTCGGCGTTGCCCAGACTTGGAATCTGTGCATCTTCCATAACAATGTTCCTGATATGAGTTGTAGAAGCGTGCATCCACCTGAAAATAGAAGCTCATGTCCCTTGGCTTGTAGTAGCTTCCATCGACCCTCTCGAGCGCCTTAATTTGAGCTCGAGATCGATGATGAAGTAGCATTTAGTTTGCTCTCTAACGTAGCGTATGTTACCGCTCAACTTATTGAGAAGTCTACGTGACAGGTTTAGAGCAAGGCCTTGCTTTGAAGTCCATTGCTGGCCTCCTCCAACCATATCTTGGATTAGTTCAGGAGGCAGACCTTGACCTGGATGAGACATTCTACATACAAGAAAACCAAAACAAATCATTGTCCCAATAGTTCGTTGTAGCAAGATGGATTAAAGAAGTGAGCAGTACAGACAATTCAATCATCATATGATCAAACAGAGAACATACATGGAAAAACCTAGGCTGAATGTTTTGTGTTTTTCAATTGATGTTTCATTGAAATAATGGGATTAGACTTAAAAGCTTAGAGTTTACCATGATTTGTCTCTAATCTTTGTATGGTAGAATTTAATCCTACGGTTTAGTGACTACTAGAAATCAAAAGTCGTGTAGAAAATAAATAACGAGTTGGTATGTAACATCATAAGCCCACCGTTAACATATATTTGTCCGTTTTGGCCTATTACGTATCACCGTCGGCCTCCGATTTTAAAACACGTCTGCTAGGGAGAAGTTTCCACACCCTTACAAGGCATGCTTCATTCTCCTCTCCAACTGATGTGAGATTCCACAACCCCCCCTTGGGGGCCTGACGTCCTTGCTAGCACACTGCCCGGTGTCTAACTATGATACCATTTTGTACAGCCCAAGCCCACTGCTAACAGATATTGTCCACTTTGGCCCGTTACATAACACCGTCAGCCTCACGATTTTAAAACGCATCTGCTAGGGAGAGTTTTCCACACCCTTATAAGAAATGTTTCATTCCCCTCTCTAACCGGTATGGGATCTCACAATCCACCCCCCATTGGGGGCCTAACGTCCTCGCTAGCACACCGCCCGGTGTCTGGCTCTGATACCATTTGTAGTAGCCAAAGCCCATTGCTAACAGATATTGTCCACTTTGGCTTGTTACGTATCGCCATCAGTCTCACGGTTTTAAAACGTGTCTGCTAGGGAGAAGTTTTCACATCCTTATAAGAAATGCTTCGTTTCCCTCTCCAACCAATGTAGGGTCTCACAATCCATCCCCTTGGGTTCTAGCGTCCTCGTAGGTACACTGCCCGATGTCTGGCTCTGATACCATTTGTAACAGCCAAAGTCCACCACTAACAGATTTGTCCGCTTTGGCTAGTTACGCATCGCCGTCAACCTCACGATTTTAAAACTCGTCTGCTAGGGAGAGGTTTCCACACCCTTATAAGGAATACTTCGTTCCCCTCTCCAACTGATGTGGGATCTCACATTATAGATTCATGTGGCTACAGTGCAAAACTCAATTTGACCTTAGCAGTAACAAGTTTTTTCGGTGTACGGACTAAATCATTGAATACTAAAGTTCAGAGACTAAACTGCTATGGTAGAAAGTAAAGGAACCAAATGATGTTTTTTTAGTCAAAGTGAGTACCTGATCTGCAAGTGAATATGTTCATTTCCATCTTGTATAAGCTTCAAACCAGATGAAATTTTGATTTCGACCCAGCCATCCGGAACAGGCGCGTACTGCACGACATTAAGCAAGAAATCTGACAAAACCAACTGAAGCTTAATATGATCGCCACAAAGATTTAACACTTTGATTTCTTCTGGAATCTCATGAAAAAGTTGTATTTTCTTCTCTCTGACAACAGTCATGATTTGACAGATAATGGCGTCCAGCACACTCCCGAGGATAAATTCTTCTCTGTTTATCTCTACTTGGCTGTTAAATGAGGCGAAATATCAGAGGTAGAACAAAATTTAGCAGACAATAGAAGACATACAAGCATGACTATATGACCATTCGGGTTCAATAAAAGCTAAGGTATCGGTTACTTTTTATGTTTTCTAAAGGAGAGGAAACTGGGATAGCTGGAGAAGAATTATATTTGTAACGGTTCAAGCCCACCGGTAGCAGATATTGTCCTTTATGGGTTTTCCCTTTCAGGCTTTCCCTCAAGGTTTTTAAAACGCGTCTACTAGAGAGAGGTTTCCACACTCTTATAAAGAATGCGTCGTTCCCCTCTCCAACCAATGTGGGATCTTATAATCCACTCCCTTCGGGGCCCAGCATCCTCGCTGGCACTCGTTCCTCTCTCTAATTGATATGAGATCTCACAATCTACCTCCCTTCGAAGCTCAGTGTCCTCGCTGGCATAACGCCTAGTGTCTGGCTCTGATACCATCTGAAACAGCCCAAGCCGACCGCTAGCAGATATTGTCCTTTTTGGGCTTTCCCTTCTGGGCTTCCTCTCAAAGTTTTAAAACGCGTCTACAAGGAAGAGGTTTCCACACCCTTATAAGGAATGTTTTGTTCCCCTCTCCAACTGATAAAAACAGTATGAGAGGAAAATATACTCGAATCCTCAGCTGCAATGAAGAAATTTGCTTGTTGCTCTGGCCAGGAACGGCCTAGCGACATAAACAGATGTGTTCATTTACCTCGTCTTGAAATCGATTAAAACAACCGTTGCACAATATTAAATGCTACTTTCTTCAATGAATAAGATCATATTAACAAGGCTAACAATGCATTATTTTCCCTAAACAATGTGTTCCAGTGGCTTATACTTATTCATATACACCCTAAATGTTCACTTAGCCCTCAAGTTTTAACTTTTCTCTTCTCCAATCGTCCCTCGACACTTACTTCGGTGGATGCTTCATTTCTTTAAACAGGCACATTGGGTTTAATAAAGTGATAGTTAAACAACTTGCAAATTCAGAAGTTCATGGCATAGTTAATAACCAAAAAAAAGCGTAAAATCACCAGCAGTAGAGAAAAAGATATGAATATAAAGATATAGTGGACGTTTTCGATGTTACTTACCCTCCTTCTAAACTTCTGAAGTCCATATCCTCTATGATCGTCATGATTTGTCTCTCGCATGCGCCACTGGTATCGAGAAAGAGCTTCTGGTTTTCTGTAATGCCTGAATTTACAAGAAGTTCATGAGTAAATCTAATGCCATTTAAAGGATTTTTCATCTCCTGCTTTATGTAAGTCAACTCCTTAAGCTGCAAATTTCCCTCTCTGTCGCCCACTCCAAGTCCTTCAGAGACCCCATGCAAGTTGGGCTGAACAATTTGCAGGAAGCAGATACAACCAATGATGTTACCTTCTGCATCAGTTCTTTTGTTTGATGTTAAAAGAACCTCCTCATAGTTCCCATCCTTATTGAAAAATCCTAACGGAAACTTCTCGGTTTCTTGACCGTCGATACCTTGATATAAAAGGATCATAAAACTAGTGAGCGTATCTAGACCTTTCAACCTACAAAAATTTCCAAATATCTCCCCAGCTAGCATTTTTCCTATAACTTCATCTTTTCTCCAACCAGAAAGCTTTTCCATGGCTGCAGTCCATTCACAGCAGTAACCGTTCACGTCCGAAACAAATATCGGTGGGATCAATGGACTCAAACTTTCAATAATAGCCTTATAATCTCCCTGCAGACGTATAAATTTATCCATCACACCTTTCTCGGACGTAATATCTTTCCCGACAAAGCAAACCCCGACAATTTTGTTTGTGTAATCCCTACTTGTGCAAGCATTAACGACAATATAAATGGTAGAATTTTCTTTATTAGATCGAAAACTTCTCAGTTTTAACTCCACATTGTTGTCTTCCTTACCTGAAAAACATAAGGACAATCATATAACAAGGGAAGAGGGAAAAAGTATAGGTCGAGGGCTATTGCTATGCTATTACAGCTGGTGATCGAATCAATAGTTAGCTTCATAAACTAGACTGCTGACTCGCCCCTATCAAGATTATTGGTAGAAATCATGATTGAGAACTTTTTCTATCGAACTTTAGGTGAGATCCCACATCAGTTAGGGAGAACGAAACATTTTTTATAAGGGTGTGGAAACCTCTCCCTCGTAGACGCATTTTAAAAACTTTGAGGGGAAGCTCAAAAGGGAAAGCCCAAAGAAGACAATATTTGCTTGTGGTGGGCTTGGGCCGTTATAAATGGTATCGAGCTAGACACCAGGCGATGTGCCAGCAAGGAGGCCAAACTCCGAAGGGAGTGGACACGAGACAATGTACCAGCAAGGACGCTGGGCTCCAAAGGGGGGTGAATTGGGGGGTCCCACTCGATTGGAAAAGGGAACAGAGTGCTAGCGCGGACATTGATCCCCGAAGGGTGGTGGATTGTGAGATCCCACATCGGTTGGAGAAGAGAACGAAACATTCTTTTTATAAGGGTGTGGAAACCTCTCCGTAGTAGACATGTTTTAAAAACCTTGAAGGGAATCCCAAAAAGGATAATATTTGCTAGCGGTGGGCTTGGGCCATTACACTTTAAGTCTATATTCAATTTCTATTGCCATGCCTCTTGACTTAAGCAGCTAAAATATTAAATGCCTCGATATCTACACGTACCTTGAAGAGCATGGGAAAGTAAATCTCCAACAGTTCCACGTGAATCTTCATGAACAATTTCATTAACCAGAGATCTACCCAATGCTTCACTAGTTTGTAATCCTACGAGTTCAGAAATTTTAGCATTCCATCCATTGATCACACCAGTTGAATCAACCCCAAAAATTGGAACAGTTGCTGTTTCAATCAACCTCACCATTTCGCAAGCTGCTGAACTGAGTTCATCGATATCCTGAACTACAGTATCACTCAGCTGGGCAGAAGCTTCTACCTTTGAATCACTGTCCCTAGAGTTAGAAAAAGACTCCCTCATAATAAGCTGCAACGAGTGAATGGCATTTATTTCTTGAACTTCCCAAGGCAAACTTCTACTCTTTGCAACTTCAAGAAACGCTTTAAATGATGATCTTGGGTGCAGTTTTCCACCATCGTCCTTAATATCCGGATGATGCTTGGCTCCTCCCCATTGGATTTCCTTTGCTGCCTGAGACCTGAACCAGAATAAGAAATCCTTGGAACCAATTCTTGCAGCTGCCATACCACACACTGCATCACCTAGAGAAGCAGCTTCGGGGTAGCCAGCATCAGCCAAACTATCCGTGCTCAGTCCCGTAGAATCCCCATGGCTATTAAGTACCCACTCTACAAGATCTTTGACTTGTGCTTCAGTTGGAGTTATACCAAGTAAACAACATGCCGCATTATAGTACAATGCTGCACCATCACACTTCACAAGATCCATTATACTAGGAGACTGCATCAGCAATGCACATGGGGAGCCTCGAAGAAGCATGTCACAGAGGAACGTTTGCGTCTTGAGAATCTTTTTCTCTGTTAATTGTAATGACAATTGAAGCTCCATGTAAAGCTGCAGCCCAAATGCCTGGATGAGAAGCTCACAAGCATAACGAAGTGGGAAAGGGACATATCGTGGAGAAGTATGGTGGCACACAACCAAGCCCCATAACCGTGTTGGCGAGTCGTCACTATTCATGATTACAGCCATTGCTAACGAGGCTAAGGAACCCATATTCGACATGTACTGCAAATGACAGCTATGGGGTGATCGAAGTGTTGAATTAACCAAACAAAGAGGCTGCTTTAGCTCATCACTTTGAATGACCTGCACAGGCTTCGCGTGGCAATCACAAATCATCCTGATGCGGTTTTGCTTGAACAAAAAACGAGCAGCTTGCGGTATATCAATGGCAGGATAATGCAAACCGAGATATGGCTCTAAGTCAGACCTTCTGATTTCTGACACTACTTCACCATGTTCATCATCATGGAACTTATACACCATCACTCTATCATACCCTGTAAGCTTCTGCACATCTTCCACAACCGTGTCACACAGAACACCTATATCACCACCAGGTAGAGCCTGCAGCCTAGAAATCGCCCGAACCGCTAGTTTCTGTGACTGAACCGTGCCAGCAAGCGACAATGCAGGATCAAAAGATCGTGTAGGCTCTAAATCAATCACAATCCCCACATCAATCCTATGCAATATAGCATAAAATGGCTTCTGAGTAGTCCTAGAATAGACCCAAACAGGATTCAACAACGAAATCTCCCTGGAAGAAGCTGCTTTAGCCAAAGAAGCACCGGAGGAAGGCGTAAACAGAGCTCTCATATCAACCCCAATCAATCCCTTCCCCTGTGCCGACTCAAATTCATCATGTAACCCCAAAATTTCAAGACAGTTCTCACTATAGCTAATAATCTTAAAACTAGACTCATCAATCGCAAGCAAACAACCAAACGATTGAACCAGCCCACCCCTCTGAATCCTAGACAGATAAGCAGCAATTTGTTCTTCGGGAACAGATTCATTAGCTTCAAGAACTGACCTCGAATAATTAAAAGACTCACCAGAGGCATCCGATTGCTCAAACTTGCTCATAATTCCAGCATCGGCATTGTATTGCACAAGTGCCGCAGCTCTGTTGCCGGTGCTAGTGGTGTTACTCAGACGAGCCCTCATATTGCTATCCACCGAGGACGAAAACGCCATCGCTCCTCTTTCTCCGCTCCGATTCTTCTCCATGATTTAACTCTAAGAATTCAAGTGAAAATTGTTGGTTGATTGTTCAAAGAAACTGAGCGAGCAGGAACTTAATCTTCATCAGTGAAGTTGGTGATTGTCTTGCTCGATTCGTCGCTGCAAACAAGTTCCGTACGTCTCTTTCGAAAGAGGAGCTGCTTCGCTTTTGGGTTTTGGCTTTTATCTTCCCAAGAAGTGGCTCGTCGTCATCCATTGTCGTCGATTCATAATCCATCGCTGTATTTAGCTTAGAATTTACTCGCCTTGATTTTGGATTAGCATAAACTACCGCTCCTTGTCTCCCTGGCGCCTTCCCCTTTCATGTGGATATATATATATATCCACATATATGTGTATATATATACACATATATGTATACGTATACGAGACGCCTTCCCCTTTCATGTGTGTGTATATATATATATCCACATATATGTGTGTATATATACATTTTGTATATATGTATGTATATATATGTATTTGTATATATATATGTACGTATATATATATATATATATATATATATATATATAGATATCCACATTTGAAAAGAAAAAAAAAACCTTCTATGATTTTAAGTTTTATTGGTGAGATATGACCATGGCCTCGACCTTGAGCATTTCTAGCATCGGAAAAATCTTCATTTGAGTATGAAATTTTTACCTCGTAACGGTAACAAATGACCATGGTCTCAGCCATTTCTAGCTCAAGTTTCTACAATTTTTGTTTTTTTATGGATCAGGTTTTTCAAATCTGATCTAATCATGTCGTTACTCTTAAGATTTTTAGATGAATAATGACGATGGATCGACTTTTCTTTTAGTTTTTTTTTTTTTTTTTTTTATATG
>NW_019268535.1:2820419-2829630 GCF_002738365.1 Cucurbita moschata
TTTTTTTTTTTTTTTTTTTTTTTTTTTTTTTATATGAGCTTTAGTTTCTCTCGTATTCTCCATGATCTCGACTAGGTTTTAATTCATTCAGCTCGTTCTTTTCTTGAACTATACAATCTCTTCCTCTAACTGTTGGGAACGAGGCTTAGAATGCGTTCTTCTCGTGTCCTTTGCAAATGATAATCTCCATCATGGATAACAGTGAATTTTTTTTTACGAAGGAAGAACACGAGCTACAAAAGATAAAGACACTACACATCAGTGTGGTGCTCGTTACACTAACCTCGATGTTGGAATTAGCTAGGAGAATTTTGGTTATAGTTAGGGTTTAAAGTATCGAGAAGAGGAAGCTACGTAAGGAAGATATAGCAAATTAGGTTAGTGAACCAAACCGGATCGAATTGAGACACTACAAGTTGCAGTTCCTCTTAGGAGTCCAACCCTAATCTTGGTCTTGGCTAATTGTGGAGGTCGAGAAGGGCGATTTAGGGTTTGACCCAATCCCCTCTTCTTCTCTCCGAGACTCGAGCCTTGTGTATTTTTATAAATTTATTTTGCATAAAAAAAATTAGGTTAATCAAAATTACATAAATTTTTTTATCACAATTTAGAAATTTGCGTTGTTCGAGTTTTTGCAACAAAAAAAAATCTCCGATTTTAGAAAAATCTATTTATTTCAAAGAATATTTTTAATGGATAATTTTAATTTGATCCACGATCTCCTTTCGGTTGTGACTTGCCTCGGAGGTTAGCATGAGTTAGATTTTGGAGGCTGGAAGACACGTAAAAACTCTAGACTACGACGATTTTCAACCGAATGTATTACCAGCGTGTAGGACCGTCCCCCAGTCCCGTCTTACTCTTTCCACATTATCTTTTTACTAGCTCATAAAAATATTGTTTTTAGCGAAATCTTGATCGTACGTCGTGTCCAAAATAAATATTAAATTCAAAAAATCTAAAATATATATATATATATATATATATATATATATATATATATATATATATATATATTTGAACTGAAATAAGATTCGACCCACAGGGTGAGCTGAGGGTAGATATGGACAGCTCGCATTGAAGAAATGGGACCACTCGTTCTATTAAAAGAAAATAATATTAATTTATCCACTTTCCAAAAAAAATAATAAACCATATTTTTCATGTAATTTATGTGGTTGAAAAATTGGGATATTTTATTATTTAAATAAATAAAATACCAAACATAATCACGTGCTATTGGGCCACTGCCTCGTGCAACCACTCGTCTTAGTACCCATCAAAACCTTTCCTTGTACTAATTTTATTTTTTAAAACAAAATTTCTCTTAAAAATATTTAAGTTAAATTAATAAAAATACTTTTTAATTTTATTTAAAATATATTTTTAATTTTTTTAAAAGTTTGAGTAATAATCTTAATTTTTTAAAAAATAAATAAATAATATTCCAATTTCATATTTATTATGTCATTGGACGATACTAAAATTTATAAATTTATAAATTTATTTGATACATAATTAAAAATTTAACATCGTGTCAGATATAAATTTATTTGTCTCATTACGCACAAAATTAAGAGTTTATTGACTTGTTTATCACCGCTCGAATTTTGAGGATTTGAGAAATCGAACCATAACAAAAAGACAAAATAAAATAAAAGTAACAAAAAAAAAAAACACTGACAATCATAAAAAGAATACAACTAACTAATGCCCCGGGTCGACACCCCTTTATGACAGTGTAGCTCCCGAGCACCTCCCTACCTTAATTGGTACCTGAAAAGAAAGGGAAAAATTAGTGAGTATGAAAAAAAAAAAAAAAAAACTCAATAACCAATCTATTTGTAGGCTCTCGTTGCTTTCCCCCCGAAGCACATATCACAGTATCACTTCCTCCAATTTACAACAGCGGAAGACATTAAATTAGACATGTTTCTCAATTTTCTCATTCTAAGGAAAATTTCATACTTTTATAACATACGTGTCATTTTCATTCAAATTGCTCATTCTAAGTCCTTATCACACGTATTCTAACTATTTAAGGTACATTATGCTCGCACCTTAACACGTCCTAACGATCCCTACAAGTATTACTTGCCTATAGTCTAAGTGGTTACTTACCGGGATGAAGCGTGTCGTTCATACCTTGTGTTTACGCTCGTTGTAAGTCCCAAATTTTTTAAAATCTTATTGGTAGGTCCTGAATCAACCTAAATTAGCACCGGTATTGAAATCGGGATGAAAAACAATCGAACGGGGTCTCACGCACCAAGTCACACGCCATAAAGGTAACCCATGTGCAAGGATCGATGCACGTTTGATGGTGTACTCTCGTGCTAGTTGTGCACCAGTTCACAAATTCAAGTCCAAGGGTGTTGGTTCGATTCTAGATCCGCGCGTTATTTTTCATTTATTTGGTACATGGACTTTCAAATTTTTTATTTAATCTATATACTTTTATTTCTAATATTTTTAAATCGAATACAAACTTTAATTTTTAATATTGTAAAAATTAAATTTAAATTTAGTAAATTAGTTATTTTTTCACAAATTTAAATTTTTTTTAAAAAATTTAATGGCTAATTTTCTTATAATATTTTCATAAACGAGATATTTACTTGAGAGCCTTGTCTTTTCCTTGAAAATAAAAGTAGCACGTGACTTGAGTATTTTAAAAAATAGATTTCACTATTGGGGTTAGATGCAAACACATGCAATCATGAATATGACTTATTATTTAAAGTCGTATTCTCTTAGGTGGCTATCCAAAGCGAGGTCACTAGATGTGTATTTACTATTCTACACACGACCCACACATATGAATATAGACCCACCAGTCGATTCGTATACCTCCTGGACCCCTTTTCCTGTTCAGGCTAGCAGTATCTGGTGTTGTTATTGGACACTCGATAGAAATAGTGACCATCGTAGCATTACGATAAACGTAATAATCATTTTTCTTTTCGTAATGCACGTGTCCGTACCCATGTAAAAATAACATTTTCATTTTCCTTCATATCATATCATTTTATATTATAGCCTTTAAAACATATATCGGGGTTGTATACCGTGTCGAAACATATTTACTGTGTATCATTCATGTCAGATATCATATTATGTCATATTATGCCGTATCATATCATAACATGTATTATTTTGTTAAACACATCATATCATATCATAAACATATCATTTCATAGCACTTCACACATATCAAACATATGACACGTGCAGAACTACGAAAGCACGTATCGTCATACAAAATACAAACTTCTAACTATACCGATAATAAAGTTACTTACCTAATTAGTATCACTAATTTATTATTTATGAAAGTTTGATTATGTCATTTGAAATCCAAGTCAATCCATATGAGCTCATAATATTAATTTCAAGTTTAAACTTCTGCAAAATTATTTCACTAAAGCTTACAATGGTTCATGTGTAAGACTTCACGTGGACAATAAACACGGTGTATAATTAGAATTTTGGAATATTTATATATGTTTATACATGCATCTAATATATTTTTATATATATATTATTTATATTAAAGATTTTTTTTTCTTTAATCAATTTTTATTTTTATCTGATAACTATGATTAATTTCTAAAATTCAATAATTTAATCCTTAATTTAAAACTAATTAATTACAATTAAATTAATATTATTCCATAGAATATAGAAAAGATGTAAAATATGGTTACTGACTTTTTCAAATGACGTTTTACAGCAAAATTAAATTTACATCAATCTTTTTGTTTTCGATTGGTTTTTACTGTAAAAAAAAAAAGAATTACTGAATTGACGGAGTTATTTTAGGAAAGGAGTGGTGAGAAGTTAATTGGAAAGGTAAGATTATTATTATTTCTAATTTTGTTATTATTATAATTTTTTAAGTTGTTACAAAATGAAAAACTTTGGTAATATTTTTGCTATCCATTATAAATAGAATAAACTGAAATTAAGATTGACGTGTTCGAGTTGAACGACAATTGGCCCAATCACTCCACTTCGGTAAGGCGGCTCTGGATTCTTCGTGTTCATCAGTCAGGCAAGCGACGATTTGCTTGTTGAATCAAAACTAGAGAATCGAAAGCATCGTTTACAGTCCAAATCTGAGAGAAGATAGAAGCTGAACCAGGCAACGGAAGAAAGGGGAAATGGTTTGTGTATTATCTTCTGCTATTTCACTTCACAGTCCTGTTCTATACAAATCCAAGCTATCCGCTCCTCTCTCTCTAAGATCCTCTCTGCCGAATGCAAAGCTCACGTTTAATCCTGCCGCTAAACAGAGTTTGATATGTTCTAATCCGATCAGGTAATTTCAGGCTTCAAAATCATGTTAGTCCGTTTGAGTAGTGATTTTGGATTAAAAATCTGTTAGTATTGTTTAAAAATGAAAAGATGTTTGACCAGGTTTGGTTTCGGTAGCGACGTGAGTTCGACGTTGGCGATTAACAAGAAGAGGAGGCGTGGTTTGAGTGCTGTATGTTACGCGATGCCTCTTTCTGCTCGCAATCTTCAGTGGATCTCCACTATTTCTTCTGTGTAATCATCCTCTCGCTCTCTCTTGATCATGTGTGAAATAAGCATAGCATCATCATGTCTAATATAGATGATCTTATTATATTATTCAAGTTGTGCTGTTAATCATCGATGTTGGCTCCCTCAACGATGGATTTTACGACTTCCAATCTTTTGAGACACGATTCTGTAGAATGAGGATTGAGTACTCAAGAGTTGTTAAATGTTTTGCTAAAATTCGTTTGCGTTCGCTATGTAATGAATTGCGTTTAAGTTGATAACATTCAGTGGCTACTTTTATATCTCCAACCGTCATGATGTTACAACGATCACCTTGATCTGCTGTTTCAGAGTCCATTGCACGTATCAAAGTAAAATTTTAAAACCCTAGATTTCTTCTCCAGGATTTTAATGCTCGCAAGGGGGACTGGGATCCAGAAGTCATTTATCGTTCCGCTATTTGCTCTTCAGGCTCCTGCAAGTGTTATCTCGTGGATTAAGTAAGCCTCTTGAAATCTCTCTATATACTGCCATCCATTTTCCCCTTACGATCACATAGATGCGTTGATTCTCTTTAAGAATTTTAATTTAGTCCTTCTAAGATCAGTATCTATCCGCAAGATTTATGAGCTATTAGTTCTAACTGGGATAATGTTTTGGTTCTAACTTGAATTTCAGAGGAGAATATGGCATCTGGAGCGCATTTTTGGCACTTCTTGTTCGTCTGTTTTTCTTCATCCCTGGTATAGTCTCTCCTGATCTACCTCACACGATCATCTATGAATTTAATTGCTGGTTATCATTCACTTTATCCCGAAAGGGACTTGGTATATAGCTTGGCTCGAAACTTATTTATTTGAACCTCATTTTATTCAATTCATTGAAAGCATTCCATTTTGTACAATCCATTGAATGAGTAGAAAATTCATAGGAAGTCGGATGCTGGATTCTTTTGGATGTAGGTGAACTCGAGATACCATTCATATCATTACTTTTGGTGATTGTGGCCCCATATCAAGTCCAAAACTTAAGGTACACATTTGAACTCTTGATCAAATTGAACTTCATAATTTTTCCAATCTCAGCATTTAATTATTATCTCCCATTGGCAGGGGAACTCAAGAAGGGACCATCATCTCACTACTGATTGCAGCATATTTGGCTTTCCAGCATTTCTCTCGAGCTGGCAGCTTTCGAAGAGCTTTTGATCAGAATTCAATTGTTGCAACAGTGGCAATCATTTGTGTAACGGCTGTCTCAATCCTGCTCGTGATCTGAGTTCTTCAGTCACTCCCAAGTAAACCTTATATTGGTTAAATCTTCCTTAAATAATACTGGTCTACCTGTAACAGTTACACTACAGTCGCAATGTACAGACCTTTCCTTTTTATGTTGATGAATAAATTTTCCTTTCTTTTTTGGGTCAATCATTAAAATTATTTCAAACTTTATTCCTGAGCTCCAATCGATCGAGTCAGAAGTTTAATAGCATCAATCCTAGTTATATATGCAAATTTGTGAACCTGCCTTCTATCATCAAATTACACAGTGAATAATCATACATTTGACAAAGTGGTCTTTCATTGATAAAACTGAATCTGACTCTTGTGCAAGGTGAAGCCTGAGTACAATGCCTCTTCCCTGGAAAACCAACCTAAAAGCTTCCAAATGGAATTGGCTTATCGATATCCTTTTATTGGTTAAAAGCTTCCAAAATGGAATTGACATATCTATATCCCCTTATTGACTAACAATGTAAATTATCGTATAGCTAGCATATGTGACCTATTTATTTCTTTAGTCTACTAATTTATGTTCCTGTGGACTTGGTTTTTCTAATACATATCTTGGTGTAACAACAATAACTTGCTATATAATCTTTCCTTTTATCATATTGATGTCTAACAATGCAAAAATGTGCAGCAAATAAGCGATTGCCATCTCTCTGTGGAGAGAAGAAATGAGATTCCTTCTTCTTACAGATGATCTGCCACAAGCGAACCCAAAAGGTAAGTCATGGCCAAAAGCAGCAGTGATCGTTTTGATATTGAAGTGGCTGAGCTGGGCATGCCTGATGGTTCTGCACCATACATCGATGGATCTGTGGGCGTAAACGTTGGGTTCGTGGGAGCTGGCGGTGTCATGGTTGGTATTGTGGTGATGGGCGGTGTTGGTGTTGGGATTACAGGCGGCGGTGGTGTTGGGTTTGGAACTGCCGGTGGAGGGGGGCTGTGAAAGGTACGTAAAACAAATTAGTTTTTTTCTTTATTTTGGTCTAAATAGTTTTGTTTTTGCTTACTAAACTGAGTTCTTTTTTCTACTTTTGTTGGGTGAAGTATAGTCTCATAGTAAAATGAATGAAGGAGCCCTTAAGGGATTACCTTGGTACAGCTCTGGATGTTGCAAAGTGACAGTTACCATTACCTGCAGTAATATTGAAAAGATAGTTAAAAACAATTATAACTGACCAATTTCTTAGATTTTATTTCACCTTTGAGGTTTGACTTTGTCAAACCTCAGAATTTATCTCTACTAGGAAAGGAGGATGAGAAGAGAGAGAGAGAAGGAAACTATGCTCACTCATAAAGGGTTGAACGAAAAATAGTAGTACAACACAAATGGATTAACTAACTACAAAGGAAATCATAATTTGTGAGTTAAAATACACCTTAGTACTTTGTAGTGTGGTCAGTTTCTATTGTATAAAAGCTGTTAGTAGTAGGATTAACAGATGAAGGACGAACTCTATAATAACTCACGCCCACCACTAGCAGAAATTGTCCTCTTTGGGATTTCCCTCAAGATTTTAAAATGCGTCTGCTAGAGAGAGGTTTCTACACTACACCTTTATAAGGAATGTTTCGTTCTGCTCTCCAACCAATGTGGGATCTCACAATCCACCTCCCTTGGGAGCACACTGCTTGGTGTTTGGCTCCGATACCATTTGTAACAGCGTAAGCCCACTGCTAAGAGGACAATATCTACTAACGGTGGGATTGAGATGTTACAAACTCTATTCAATAATCCTGGTTTAAGCAGTTCAGTAGTTAAAAAATCTCTCAGAATTGTTTACCACAGGTGATAACAGGGGTTGATTATGATTCAAAAAAGGTAAAAGTTGTCATACTTGGGTCTGTGCTAACCAGTTGAGCTGTTCCTCCAAAAACACAGCTAGTAGCAGCTGGATTCCTCTGGTAATAGTCATTGAAGGCATAAGAAGCATGGTCCTTCACGGTGTTGGGGTCATAGCAGCTCCCACCTGGCTGAATCGCCGAACAGTCGGCACCGCCATAGCCACAGGCGTAGTCAAGAGCCACCTGTAGAGCAGTTGGGGAAGCAGCAGAGCTTGCAATACACCATGAACCTCCACCAGAGTTCCCAGGCCCCGTGGTGGGAGTCATCATATTAGGGTTTACTGAGTTCGGTACCGTCTGTGGCGACGTAGTTGGGTTTACTATTGGAGTTTGAACTTCTCCTGGCGTTGTCGCTGGGTTTACAATGGGGACGTCATCCAACTGAGTGAAATGTACTGAAGGAGAGAAGATCTTTCTGTCTTCTTCACTCTGCAGAGGTATGTCTTGTTGATTTTCTTCTTGTATAGGAGGTTTCTCTGCAAAACTTGAACCTGAAGAGGTAAAACTACATCAGTTTTTCATCTTTTTTGGTAAAATTTACTGCTATTACTGCAATGTTAGCAAGTTACATTCCTGGATAGCATGTTTAAACATCAAATTTTCACCTTTTTTGGTAAAATTTACTGCAATTACTGAAATGTTAGCAAGTTACATTCCTGGATAGCATGTTTATACACTTCATTTTGTTTGTGTGTGTGATTTTCGTTTCAATGCATTGATTTAGCACAATTTTGGACTCTATTTAGATGCTATAAAGTTGTCTAAACCAAATTAAAGGCATTTATCCAACACAGTTACAAGGATTTGAATTGCATGAGGAATTGACAACATCTATATTTAATACCATGAGAAAGGGAGAAAACTTTGTCAATCTTCAATTTACTGTGTATAAGATATGAAGAACACTTCGGAATCACTTCCATATCTAACAATTTTATGTCATTTTGTTTGCAGAGATCGACCTATCAACCTGATATGCTTCGACATTTCAAGTGTAACTCAACTAGACAAGACACGTACCCTCAGCTGGAAATTCAAAGGTTCGAATTCTTCTACTCCCACGTGTCAAACTTGTTAAAAAAATGATATATAGTAGAAGTTTACTTAGAAACAAACTTATCTTTCACTTGCTTGCTCTTTGATTCTCAAACTATAACAGTCTAACAATGAGCATGAAAATGGCTACAAAAGAAACGAAGCGTAAATCGACCTTTACCTGAGAAGAGTAAGAAGAATAGTGCCAAATTCCTGAGAATGTTGGAACCCATGACTCTTAAGTTGTCTGTGATTTGCTCTTCGAGGATTTAGTAGTAATAATGAGAGAGAAGCCAAGCTTTAATAAAACACATCAAATGAGAGAGCAGACCAAAACTGTTGCTGAATAGTACTGAATATCTTTTCACTGTAAATTATTTTTATTCATAAAACTTAAGAATCAAAGCTTTCTTGGATCACCAAGAAGAAAAAGAATATAAGAAAACTTGAGAAAGCAGGCAATGAAGTAGTTGGATACCACAAGCAATAGAAAGAGACCCCCCCCCCCCCCCCCC
>NW_019268535.1:2830596-2836157 GCF_002738365.1 Cucurbita moschata
CCCCCCCCCCCCCCCCAAAAAAAAGAAAAAAGTACGGCCAAATAGCAATCTATGGGGTTGGTTTATGTTTTCAGAACATCTTTTTTGGAAATCCTAAGTTTGTGAATATTGATTCCCGTCGAAACGAAACGGTTTGAGTTTTGTGAAAAAAGCCGAAGTCCCTTATCGGATTTGAACCAATAATCTACGTCTTACCATGACGTTACTCTACTACTGAGTTAAAAAGGCCTATTTGATTCAATTTCTAAACAAAGTCATTCCTTCGTAAGTTTCTGAGAACGGTTTTTGAAGATGAAAATAGGAATACGAAGTAGTCAAGTGAAACTTGGGAGTTAGTGTGGATATTTGATTCAATTTTTGAATGAAGTTGTTCCTTTGTAACTTTTTTAGAGCGGTTTTTGAAGATGAAAATAGGAACACGAAGTAGTCAAGTGAAAGTTGGGAGTCGGTGTTTGATTCAATTTCTGAACGAAGTCGTTCCTTCGTAATTTTTCGAGAACGATTTTTGAAGACGAAAATAGGAACATGAAGAAGTCAAGTGAAAGTTGGGAGTTGGTGTGGATATTTGATTCAATTTCTAAATGAAGTCGTTCCTTCGTAATTTTCTTTCTGAAACTGTTTTTGAAGATGAAAATAGGAACTTTGAAGATGAAAATAGGAACACGAAGTAGCTAGTGTGGATATTTGATTCAATTTCTGAACGAAGTCGTTCCTTCGTAATTTTTCGAGAACGGCTTTTGAAGACGAAAATAAGAACACGAAGTAGTGAATTGAAAGCTGGGAGTGTGTGGAGTAAGGGAATTTTATGTTTTTGGTCTGTAATGAAGAATATTGTCTCCTAACTTTGCCGAATGATGGATTCAAAGAATATAATCTTCAAACATTCAAATGGGAATAAATTTTGATACCTTGTAATAAAGAATATGCAGAGCCACATGCTTTTAATTTCCCTAATTTAATATTTGGATTAAATATTTATATAGATATTGAAAATAATATATATATATATATATATATATATATATATTTTGGATCTTGAAATTTTTTCATTGTTGTGTTTGGATATATTGTAACCAAAACAGAGAAATTTCCCAAATCTATTTTTCTTTATTTTTTAATAAATGATAATAATTTTTTTCTCTCAATTTTTAAATGAAATTTTCTTATGTCCACTTACAGATTCCTTTTAATATTTTATTTTTATTTTTGGATAATTTTACATATTCTATTTTAAAAATAGAATATTTATTTTCTATAAAAAAAAAAAAAAACCTAAAATTCGTATCCATAACACTCCGTTGCAAAACTAAATTGTTGATGCGATCTTCAAAACCCTAAATTGGTAGATTTAGATTGGGATTCGTTCATTTTTTTGAAGTTAAAAAATAATTTGTTGATCGATTCCTAATTTGAATCTGTTTAAAAATAATTTGTTTCCGTTTATTAGCTACCCAAATACTTTAAATTAGATGTGAAATTAGCATACTTTGAATTAGATGTGAAGTTTATTTATGACTCTTTATTTCCTTTAATTTTTGTGTTTTTCTTTAACCATGTTAATGTAATTTTAAACTTAGCAAATGAATGCACGCTACAATTAATGTAATAACCAGCAAATATGTAATAAATTTATTGCAAATTTATCGCAAATATGTAGTATGTAATGATTTTCTCTCGTGTTGCGTAAATTTATCCATTTTCAATTTTTTTTTTTTTTTAATAAGTAGGGAGTATCTTTCCTTTTAAGTTTAAGAGTATTATTGAAATAAAATTTTAACGTTTTTTATCTTAATTTAATGGAAATGGTATTTTAAAATGTTTTAAAAATATCCTATTGAAAGAAAAACTAATAATTTAAGAGTATTTTCTATTTAGCCTTAAAAAAAAAAATTCCCAAATCACTTTCTGCAAAAGTAGAGAAGTTAGAAGGAAAAAAGACCCACAAACTCGCATCTTAATCACATTAGTTAACCAATTTTCAAGTTATGCTATGTCTGGTTCGAATAGTTGTTTATATATATATATATATATTATATCATATTGATCCAGCATTTTCTCGATTAATCAAACAATAATCTCTCAAATTTTGTTGATTTTTTTTTTGCCAATGTCCGTAGACATGGTTCAATTTCATAAGTTCAAAATAAAAAATTAGCCCATTCATAATCAATTAATTTAGTTAATCTTAGTCACTTTCGTTCTCCTACCTTCTTTGTAATCCAATTTACACGTTTCATTAATTCTTTAAGGGTATAAATTCGTATATATATGTATACATCTTCGATGATGTTCTTAAATTTTTAAATTTTGGTTCCAAAATTTTTGAAAATAACTATTTTAATAACTCTTTATATTTTTTTTTCATGATATTGTTGGAGTTCGTATTAGATAGTTAAAAATAATAACGAAAATTTAGTGGTTTAAACATACTAAAAATATACCTTTTGAAGTAACTCTAGTTAAAAAAAAAAAGAAAAAAAAAGTGTTTTTTTGTCCACACATCCATTGAAGTAATAACTTAGTACTTATTACATGCTAAAGTTTACCGAATAAATAACTAAACAGTTATTTATTGGTTGAAAGTACATAAACTAAAGCTATTAAATCATTTATTCCCTGAAAATACCAAGAGACCAGAAAATGAATAAGAGTTTCTTTATCACATCCAAAGAGTATAAACCAAGCAAAATGGTTTATTGCCAGAATGAATGAGGCGTTTCTGACTGAAAGAAAGTATATAATGGCACATTTCTTCAAGCAAACAATCTGATGTTCAAGAACGTTTGACCATTGTCACTACTAACCATTTACAACAAGCAAACAAGAAGATTCATGTTTTCTTAAAAACAATCACAAAAAAAGTATTCTTATGGCCTCTAATTGCTTAAGAGAGGGGCTTATTAGATGCAAAACTTCTCCATGGTTCTTGTCTGCACCTCTCAGTGAATCTACACTGAGATAAACTGATTTTGATCCACTTTCATGCCCTGAGCTTTCGGCAAATTGAGCTGCAAATCTAGAGATCTCAGAACAAGACACTCTAAAGAGGGAGGAGCAGTAAAAAGGCAAGCGAATGAAGACCGAGAGCGCCCGGGGTAACCTGGGTTATCCTTGATGAAGGATGATGCACTGTGAAAGACGTTCAGTGACATCAGTCCATGCTGCAATAAAGAGGCATTCTTGTTAGGTGAGGTTGACCAGATTCCTCTCGTTTTTTTAGGGTAATTTACTCTACCTGGGAAGTTTTGGAAGTCGGGTTCGATTCCGTTTCCATTTATATCTTTGTGATTTGGGGTAACATACTTCCCAACGGTGACTGCGACACCAGATCGGTCGTGAAGTTCGAAAACAGACTGAATCAAACCCTGTCAATGAAGATGAAGAGAGTACAATTTATGGCAATTCAGATTGCTAGTTCAACTAGACAAGTAGAAAAGAAACTCAAAAAACATTCATGCAAGGGAGAACAAAGAAGTCACATGTAAACATTGCAGCATAGCAAAAAGAAATTTGAAGTTAATATAATAAGAACATACGAAAAAGACTAGCTAAAGCTGAGGTAAATATCTTAAACCTTGCCATAAGTCCTTTCTCCCACAAGAACAGCTCTGCAATTATCATGCAGCGAGGAAGCAACCTGAAATAAGAACTCGAGTGAGTAAAATACAAGATCATAAAACGGATTCACATGTTATTCAGTTGATTGAGGCACTCACAATTTCACTTGCACTTGCAGTTTTTTTGTTCACAAGAACCTGCATGAATTGTGGTCGAGAGCATTATAATTAAGTCCATACATTGAAAGTATATGCCAATTAATCAGTGTATATTTTAGTGTAAAACAAGATGTATCTAAGCGTCATCAAACAAGTTAGATTTACAATGCTGGAAATGAATGTTTTAAATATCAAATATTGGGCAGAATTAGATTTTGCAGGAGAAAAGGAGGTTCTGATTCAGCTGTTGTCTAAAACATGAAATTTGAATAAAGCCGACTTTCAAATTATTGTTAAAGAATGTCTGCAGCAACTTACCTAAAATTTTAGCCAAAGAACATGCGTGCTAGTTAATTTTTTTTTTCATGTAGAGAATTAATTAAAACCAGTTCATTCAAATAGTTATTTCACCATCCTAGTTAGATGCCTGCTTCAGCAAGTTGCATTCTTATTCATCTGTACACATTGAAGAACTAACACTAAACTGCTGGTGTCAGGACAATTATTATGCTTTTCCCCATTTTGTAAAGAATTATTCGTTGTAAACCTAAAAAAAATACAATTTTCCTTTCCTCAAAATCAAAACAAGCAAGAGGTTCATCGATGAGACCAGCATGGCAGGCAGGATCTATCACATCCATTTTTTACACGTCACCTATTGACATAAATGAACAAAGTGCGATTCCCTCTCTTTATAAACAAAACAAGAATAAGGTTAAGTAACAGACCAGCATGGTGATAAAGATTTATTACACCCATTTTTTTCAAGTTACCCTTCCATATTACTGAGCCATATATACCTTCTAAAATGGGTTCGAACAGAAACAAGTTAACCGACATAATAAAATTTAGTTTCATTATATAAGTTAAACACATTAAAAAGAATTACCTCTTTTAGAAACCAACAGTTCTTAACGAACTAAAACTTAATGCAGCTTAAATGAGAAGCCATTCAGTTCTTCATGTACGATTAAAATAAAGAGACTTCATAAGAAAACATTACATACCACGACTGGAGCTGTAACTAATGGTCCAGTGTCTGCAACAACAGTTTTTTGGTATTGGGGATCTCTTCCAACTGTATAGATCACCTGGACATGTATCAACAAGAAGAAAACACCAAATAAACAATCATATCATCATTTTCAATTGATAGTTAAGGCATCTTCAAAGGTAGTTGAGCAAGTCATCATATCATCATTTTTTTTGTAAATCAGAAAAAAGGAGCTTTTATCGAAGAGTGTCACACCAGGTTTCATATCTTAATCCATTACCTTGAAGAGTTTCAAAAAAAGAAATTATTGGACACAAATAGTGTAACAACCCAAGCCGCACCGGTAGCAAATATTGTCCGTTTTGGCCCGTTATGTATCACCGTCAATCTCACGTTTTTAAAACACGTCTGCTAGGGAGAGATTTCTACACCGTTATAAGGAATGTTCGTTCCCCACTCTAACCGATGTGGGATCTCACAATCCACCCCTCTTGGAGGCCAGCGTCCTCACTGGCACATCGCCAAGTGTCCAGCTTTAATACCATTTGTAATTGCCCAAGCCCACCGCTAGCAGATATTGTCCACTTTGGTCCATTATGTATCGCCGTTAGCCTCACGCTTTGTTCCCCTCTCCAACCGATGGGATCTCACAAATGGTGATTTTTCATTACATAAAAAAATGCTTGAAAGTAAGCTCATTAAGTTATTTTTGTTTTAATACTACTACCAACATCTAAGGCAGCAAGTGATGGATGCAATCAAGCATTAACAAAATGGTTTGGCCTAAAATGATCTAGGTTTACTACCCATGTTTCATCAACAGGAAAAAAAAAAAAAAAAAAAAAAATTTT
>NW_019268535.1:2836167-2860049 GCF_002738365.1 Cucurbita moschata
AAAGAATTATTCGTTGTAAACCTAAAAAAAATACAATTTTCCTTTCCTCAAAATCAAAACAAGCAAGAGGTTCATCGATGAGACCAGCATGGCAGGCAGGATCTATCACATCCATTTTTTACACGTCACCTATTGACATAAATGAACAAAGTGCGATTCCCTCTCTTTATAAACAAAACAAGAATAAGGTTAAGTAACAGACCAGCATGGTGATAAAGATTTATTACACCCATTTTTTTCAAGTTACCCTTCCATATTACTGAGCCATATATACCTTCTAAAATGGGTTCGAACAGAAACAAGTTAACCGACATAATAAAATTTAGTTTCATTATATAAGTTAAACACATTAAAAAGAATTACCTCTTTTAGAAACCAACAGTTCTTAACGAACTAAAACTTAATGCAGCTTAAATGAGAAGCCATTCAGTTCTTCATGTACGATTAAAATAAAGAGACTTCATAAGAAAACATTACATACCACGACTGGAGCTGTAACTAATGGTCCAGTGTCTGCAACAACAGTTTTTTGGTATTGGGGATCTCTTCCAACTGTATAGATCACCTGGACATGTATCAACAAGAAGAAAACACCAAATAAACAATCATATCATCATTTTCAATTGATAGTTAAGGCATCTTCAAAGGTAGTTGAGCAAGTCATCATATCATCATTTTTTTTGTAAATCAGAAAAAAGGAGCTTTTATCGAAGAGTGTCACACCAGGTTTCATATCTTAATCCATTACCTTGAAGAGTTTCAAAAAAAGAAATTATTGGACACAAATAGTGTAACAACCCAAGCCGCACCGGTAGCAAATATTGTCCGTTTTGGCCCGTTATGTATCACCGTCAATCTCACGTTTTTAAAACACGTCTGCTAGGGAGAGATTTCTACACCGTTATAAGGAATGTTCGTTCCCCACTCTAACCGATGTGGGATCTCACAATCCACCCCTCTTGGAGGCCAGCGTCCTCACTGGCACATCGCCAAGTGTCCAGCTTTAATACCATTTGTAATTGCCCAAGCCCACCGCTAGCAGATATTGTCCACTTTGGTCCATTATGTATCGCCGTTAGCCTCACGCTTTGTTCCCCTCTCCAACCGATGGGATCTCACAAATGGTGATTTTTCATTACATAAAAAAATGCTTGAAAGTAAGCTCATTAAGTTATTTTTGTTTTAATACTACTACCAACATCTAAGGCAGCAAGTGATGGATGCAATCAAGCATTAACAAAATGGTTTGGCCTAAAATGATCTAGGTTTACTACCCATGTTTCATCAACAGGAAAAAAAAAAAAAAAAAAAAAACTTTTCGGGAAAAAAAAACAAACAACAATCTAATTATTTTCCAAGTTTCAAGAATGGGAATGGTCAGAACTAAACCCTAAGAAGCAACAGACTTATATTTTATACCTAGGGAATATTACAAATAAGTTGGGAGAAAGTAAAATAAATTCATATACCGTGCTTCCTTCATTTAGAAATAGCTTTGCAATTTCAATTCCAGCCTGAAATAAGCATCAATTACAATTGGTAAACTCAATCAACATATATATACACATACAAACACATATATTACATATATGTTTGTTAGGAAGTTTAAGAGATATACGTAGAAGAAAGTCATAATTTTACTTCTACTTGAGAATCCCCAATGAGGAAAATTTTGGCCGGCAGTAGCAGGACATTGTAAAGAAAAGCATGCAAAAGAAGACATTCCTCAATCAAGAGGGAGTGCAGTATTAAACAATAAAATACGTACAAGACCATTTTGAATACCTGTACCAGTCCACCAAGATTATCTCTGAGATCCAAAATGAAATATGAAGCGCCCATGGCCTCAAGACGCTTCATTGCTGTAACAATTATGCCTCTATTATTAGCAGAAATCATCCACTTAACAGGTAGTGTTGAAACAATTCCAATCTACATAACAACAGAACATAGGTTTACCTTCTGCATATAACACTCATAAAAGAGTGCAATAACTAACTTTCTCTGAGTGAGTATTGATTTGTTTTATTCTGTTTTAATAGCTCCAATACAATAACTGATAAATAAAATGGTGGTCCTTAGACTTTCCTTCAGTTTGATTTTCCAAAGTAATGATATATATGAGGTACTTTCCTGCTTTGTGTGTTAGGAACTAAAGAGCTTCCATTGA
The DNA here is from genome assembly GCF_002738365.1 of Cucurbita moschata. Classification (NCBI taxonomy): domain Eukaryota; kingdom Viridiplantae; phylum Streptophyta; class Magnoliopsida; order Cucurbitales; family Cucurbitaceae; genus Cucurbita; species Cucurbita moschata. The sequence continues at coordinate 2,838,338 of NW_019268535.1, forward strand.
ACAGGCTTGATGATGAATCAAATTGATTCTTAAAACAATGCTAAATTAGGGATGAAACTAAAAAAATAAATAAATAAATGGATTGAAAGAGATGAACTATCATTTAAGCATATCCAATTGCAATGAAAATACATCCGTACCATTTTAACTGTGTAAAATAAAATAAACAAAATCAAAATTCAATGACATAGAACTCAATTCAAATCCATACAAGTTTCTGCCCTATTTTAAAGGAACTGAATCCTTATATTAAATCCTAAATTCAATGGGACAGAACTCAATTCCTAAAATGTTACTTGTACGATGAACCTTTTATGATCCACGATTAATTTGTGGGATTATATAAGTTAGAAAGAAACTTTACATATCAAGTGGTTTCATTAATCAGACAATTACCTGTAACCAAGTCCTTTTTAGCCAATGCATTGAATTCCTTTAGGCGAACGTACCCAACAGAAGAGGCAGCATCAATTTGCTCAAGGCGATAAAAGACTGGGGATCGAACAAGAACCTGCCTTTGTACTTGAATACTTTCTTCTGGTCCACAGTTACCGTGTTTGACCTATAAAAAATGCATCCTGGATGATTGAAAGAAAAATAACAAAAAGAAAAAAAAGTTAACAAGGCATTTTATCAAATTGAAACAAATCTACGATAACAACCTTAACAGTCACTTGTGTTTCATTAGGGCCTTGTAGTAATGAAGATACTTCAAATGCTGATTTCCCTCTCGCATCCACTCCATTAACAGCTAAAACTTCATCACCCTAACAGAAGGAGAAAAAAGAAAGAATAGAAATTGTTGAAACTGCACAACACTATTTCACAGTATAAGATCCTGAATTAGAAAATGATAACATGGAAACATAACCACATGAAAAAATCAGAAAGGCTTCTGCTGCAAGATACTAGTTATGATTTTTGCCTTTTCTGATGAATCATACATGATGAACCCAGTATCTGAAATATTGTTTTCAGAACATTTTTTTAACAGATAATATGGTGGGTTGTAGAGTTTAGTTTATTATGAACCTAAAACTATTATTTAGAAATTTGTGAATGTAAGATGAAGAATTTCGAGCATTCTAAAGAACAGGTAATCCACAAGCACAAATAAAATTAAAACAAAGGAAAACAAAATTTAAAAAATAGACATCCCAACATGTTTAAATAATTTTTTTGTTCTAAAACTCTAAAGACAATCTTTAAAAACAGCTCAGTTTCGAGATAATCAACAGGGATTAGAATCATAGCAATCAAATGTTTTTCTGAAGAGCATAGATTTTAAAAATTGGATCAGCTCTGAACAGTTACCTGTCTAATGCCAGCCAAATGTGCAGGACCATCTAATAAGAGTCCTAGTACCTTTATTTTCATGCCTCCACTATCATCTGGAACTTCCCTAAGGTTTATTCCAATACCAGTCATGTCATACCTCGCCATTTTGGAGAACTTCCAAAAAAGAAACAAAAATGGAAAAACAGAACATGAATAAGAACTTAAAGTTTGACGAATAAGGAACTTGCTTTAACGGCATACAGAACCATCTTTAAGATAGATCTCTCAAATTTGATTACTAATGAGAAGTCCTTGCCATTTTGAGCCTTGATAACCCGATAAATCCCTATTTTAAGGTTAAAAGTCATCCCTATTTTTTTTAGTTAAAGCCACACAATTAAAGTTAGTGGAATGGCCAAATGGAATGGCTTTAATTGAGTTGCCACTCCTTTCCATTTTTAACATATAATTGTTATTTAAATATGTCAATCGAATGAGAAACAAATAATCGGTCTTGAGCAGAATCTGAAATACATCTATCTCTCTTGTGTTTTTCCTATTTTTTCTTCTTCCAACAATCTGCTGTTTTTCCTCCGACAATTTCCTCACGACAAATTGCTCAGTCAAAAGACATCAGTATTCAACATCGTACAAGGAAGAAAACTCGGCAACTGAAAGGATAAAAGTGAGAAAATCGTTACCTCAGCAGGGGGAAGAAAACGTGTATAAGGATCGCCCAAGCTTGCCAGCATTCTTCGGATGATATTATGAGCCTTTGACCGAGTTTGAATTGACATATTCATAATGTCTTCTTGCCTTTGCTGAAAGCATCAATATCCGTGCTCATTACTTCAGACTTGCAATGACATTCATTTTTAACAATTGTTCACTATAGCAGAATTTCGAATAGCATGCACGCATATTTGTCGGCAAATAAGTTCAAATTTATAAATTCGAATAAATTCCATTACCTTCCATGGATTCCGATCACTAGCTTACACAAGAACACCAAATATTATATAGGTAAACATTGTAAATAGCGGAGTATAGTGTATATATATAAACTGACACACGATACTCAAATTGAAAAAACTTGCCTAATCAGGAGAGGCCACAGGGGAGTCTATACCTTCCAAGCTTCAGGCGACCAGCGATGGTGACCAGCATCTAGAAAACTATCATTTACAATTTCCCAAGCCTCTTGCACAATATCCTCGTTAGTTACCGGCGGAGACACCGTCTCAGCGTTTCCAAAGTCAGGTAGCTCGTCTTCAACACAAGACGCAGATGAATCGGACGGCGAAGAATCAGCCGATAATGAGAAGATTTCCACAGACGAATAATCCAACGCAACAGATAAGGGGGAATGGAAAAGAAGGCCGAACGAAAGGACTCCGGATAGAGCTCCGATTAGCGTTTTGTCAACCGAGTTGAGGGAATTGCTGGAGCTTTTCTTCTGCAAGCTGAGGAAGCTCAGAAATGGCGGAGGCTTGGGAACCAGAGAGGGGAACTGGAAATGTAAGGAAGAGAAGGATTTGAAGAAGAAGATGACATTCGTCATCTCCTGCAACGCTCTGTTCGTTTCCGGAAGAGCTCCACTAGGATATCAGCGTTCGGTTTTAATTAATTTATTTATTTATATATACTAAAAAATAATAATAATAATTATTAAAAAAAAAAAAAGCAATATATAATAATAATAATTTAATACTAATAATAATTATATATAAAAAAACAATATATATATATATAATAATTTAATACTAATAATAATTATAAAAAAAACAATATATATATATTGCAAATTATCCAACCTAAAATTAACGAATATAACTAATTAATTTATGAAAATTAGTTTTAAAATATTTTATATAAAATATTGTTTAAAAAGCTATTAAGTTCGAGATAAACTAATAAAATATTTTAATTTAATTAATATTATGTATTTAATTGACTATAATAACATGATTTTTTATTTTTTATTTTTTATTTTATGTGAAAATAAATTTGGAAAATTTGTGGATTAAGAGAAATTGACGTTTATTTATTTATTTATTTTTATTATTATGTGTGGTTTAGAATTTGTACTAAATTAATTTTTATTATAATATACATGTTGAAGAAAATTAGAAATAAAATGACAGTTTTTTTTATATAAATTAATAGCTATTAATTTATAAATGAATAAGTTATTTTCAACACCTATTCAATAATTATTTTTTAAGAAAATTATTTAGTTAGTTTTATAATTATTTTTTAAATAATTGTAAAAATAAATAAACTCAATTTAAAAAATTATAATATACAACTTCATTTATTTATTTTATTTTCAATGAGGGGTACGTGTATAAACCGAGATCACATTTGAATGAATGATCTAGTTGTTAGGTTAGGGAATGCAAACACGAATCATGTCGTTTATTTTTAGTTGGACCTAAAACTATGGCCTTAGATTTCAGTTCTTTTTATATGTTCGGGATGTGTATTGATTTCATACACTGTTTTATGTGCATCACTTTCGTATACATTAACCCAACACTAAACACTTTAATACTAATGAGGTCCGAGAAAGAATCATAGAAAGAAGGGAGTGCAAATATATATATATATATATATAGTTGAGCTAAACCAAAATAAGGAAAATCAATATAGATCGAAGGAAAATCATTGAACTGATTTGGAACTAGATCGAATCGAGCCTAAACCAAGTTGAATTGACATATAAAACATGGAATCAATGGTCAACCGATGATAATCGAACCTAACCAGTTTGAAATACACCAAGCTGGTCAAACCGATAAGAAAAATTGTTGAACCAAAGTGAACCAAAGAGAACCTCAAACAGTACAAAACTCGAAAAAACTAGGATGTGATGGCAAATGAACGGTAAATGGCCCTCACCTAGTTGAGCAACTTGCAGACGTATAGGTGGATACATATTTAAGCTCGGATGGATTGGACTGAAATTTTTTTTTGGATAAATCTGAAATTTTGGGTTAATTAATTTAGTGACCCGACAACCTAAATAAAGTTGACCATCAAATCCCAAATTGGGTTGATTTGTCAGACTATTTTTTTAATTATTTAAAAAAAAATTATATTCATCGTAATTAAAATTAAAATTAAAATATTAAATATTTTTTTAATTAATTTTTTTCAGAAGTAATGTAGTTTGAATTATAAACAAATATCCAACTGCAAAATTCAACCAAATTTCTAATCTTTTGAAAAAAAAAAAATAGATTCATTCGAATTGATTCGAATTATCTAACCCAACCCAACCTCAAAGTTTTGATTGATTCGAGGGTCATAAGAACATTCCTAGATGCTCATCCATTTTCCAATTCAGTTTAATTTTTTTTTATATTTTTTTTCTGTTTATCTGCAAAATTGGAGGAGTTTGTTGTTTGTTCAAGCCGGAGCTGCTAGATTTGTTCCCATGGATTATGATTTCTTATCTACGCTCTTAGTGAAGTAGAAGAAACAGGTAATTGGTGGGAGTCCTGAAGCTGGTGGTCCGGTTATCAGTTCCGGAGATTCGACGCGTAGCTACAGAAGCATATTATTCACTCACTGGGGAAGTCGTTCATCGCTGTTTTCCAGTGCAAATCTCATTCTCGCCTTGATCATTACCCTCCTATGTCCACTGCTTTAGCTTGACGCATCCACTTTCTTGGCCGGTGAGTTCAATTTTTTCCTTAATTTTCTTCGACTTCCTTGCATCTAGATCCGCATAACACGCACTTTAGTCGGAGTATAGCTTGCTGGTTGGTTATTGAATGATACGAGTTCTTGAATGTGTAAATATTCTGGACGGAGTAATGAGGGGATTGTGCTTCAAAAATTTACGTAGTTTGATTAGCTTGATGGTTGATTGCGCTGGCTGTACGTTCTTTTAAGTGTAAGATTAGTGATTTGTGCTGAACCGATTACTGGCAATGATAATTCATGAGAATCTTGATGAATTTAAATTTCAAACGAAAGATTCCATTTGTCTTGTTGACTTAGATGGGGGAAACGTTTCTATCTGAATTGCAATTACACTCGAAATTTCTTGTACTTCCATAATTGCTATCTTAGCTCATTGAGAATATATATATATCCAATGTAGCCCCAATTCATTCGATCATATTGGTTTTAGGACTAGAAATATGATTTCGACAGGGAAGAATGCGCGGATTTTCTTTCGAGAATCTCATAGGATGCCTCTTGCTATGAAGTTATTGCTTATGTTTTTTTCCATCCCATAACTGTATGAAAATCTTTTCACTAGTACGAGTAGTTGTAAGCATAGCAGATGTTTCAGTTTCGTTCAATGCTCATGGTTCCTCTTATCTATTACCATCAGCATCATCTGAAGTATCGTACTCGTTTTTATGACCTTTAGAAAGGGGAAGACAAAAGGATGAGTATTGGAAAGGAGTGCTCCTTTCAAATTTGGTTTATACTATATTACTATCTCATATTTAAGTTTACAATACTCTATTATTACGTTCGTCCTATTTATATTACGAACATGACTTACTCAGCGGTCTTTGTGTGTCTTTCTAGAATGAGCATGTTCTTGTTTTGCTGCTGATATGCTGTTTCCCTGATCTGCATATCAGGATAGAAATTTAAGTAAATGGATGTCAACCATAGCTCTCGTGGAAATAATGTGGAGAAACCAGAAGCTCATAAACCCTTTAACAAGGATGCAGCACTAGGATATGATCTTTGGACAGATGGGCTTATTTGTGCGTTTGAATTCATTGGAAGACCAAAGAAATCAATCGATTCAAAATCCAGAACCAAGATGCCTGATAAGCAACAACTGAATAGTGAATTTCCGACCACGCGGACACCTACAACTGAACTGAATAACGACAATGTCATTGCACGGGAGAGGAGAAGATTACTAGAACCCACATCCACGGATGATCCAAAGAGCCAATGTGGCCAGTTTTATGAAAGAGAAAGATTTGAGGGCAATAATTGGTTGCCTATAGGATGGGACAGAATATCAGAGCTGGTTCAAACAATACAAGTAGATGCTGAATGGGCCTTAATGTCATGTGATTTCATGGATGAAGAAGATGACCTTACAGTTGCAGATCTTGTAGCACCTTATTGGAAGCGTCCAGCTGGACCTATATGGTGGTGCCATGTCTCTGCAAGCCACCCTTCCGTTGAGGCGTGGCTCAGAACTGCTCACTGGTTGCATCCTGCCATTAGTTTAGCTTTAAGAGATGAAAGTCGACTCATAAGCGACCGCATGAAGCACCTTTTCTATGAGGTGTAAATCTCCCTAGCTTTCATGCTATTTGACTGCTACTGTATATTGGTAATAAGAAGCATTTTTTACTGACCTCTGTTAATATTAGAACTACAAGAAGAAATTTCATTGTTCATATTATGTAGCATGAGATACATGACTCGTGTCTAGCTGATTGCATATTAATATATACGTCGTGAAATTGTAATATTTTACACCAGTCTTTGCCATGCCAGTTTGGTACAAATTTCTCTTGCTTTATATAAGCTATGTAAAGCAAGAGAAAATTATCTTTAACAAGAACCCGCATATCATTTCGAAAACAAAGCCCTTAGTCTCTTGCAATTTCAGGGTGCAAAACAAAGATCTCTAGGTATGCCATATAAGTTCTCAGGAAAATCTAATCACTTGCTTTTTTGACTTCTAGACAGGTTCCAGTAAGGGTGGCTGGAGGACTGCTATTTGAACTACTTGGACAATCTGCTGGTGATCCATTAAGTGAAGAGGATGACATTCCCATTGTACTTCGATCTTGGCAAGCTCAGAACTTCCTGATAACGTCATTGCATGTTAAAGGACCGGTATCAAACATAAATGTTTTAGGTGTCACAGAAGTTCAGGTTGTTTTTCATGAAAGAAATAATTTATTTTGCCTCTTTGTGAAGGAAAAGTTCGACAATTCTGTTAATTGTTTTTCTGATTTCTTCTTCAACCTCTGGATAGGAGCTTCTGATAACAGGAGGTTATAATGCACCAAGAACGGTGCATGAAGTTATTGCACAACTAACTTGCCGTCTTTCAAGATGGGATGATAGGTAATAACTTTAGTTTAAAAAGTTACAACTGCAGTAGCATAGTTCACCCTAAAATAATTATTGTAGATTCATGGTTAAAATTAATAGGTTAAATTACAAGTTTAGTTCTTAAATTTTGAAGTTTGTGTCTAATTGGTCCCTAAAGATTCACAAGTATGTTATAGGTCTCTAAATTTTTTAATCATGTACCTAGTAAGTTCTTAAACTTTCAATTTTGTGACTTATAGAACTCTTTCAAATTTGAAACTTTTAAAAGATAATTGATCTCATAGGTATAAATTTGAATTTTACGTCTAATAGACCCCTAAAATTTCAATTTTGTGTCCAATTGATCTGTGAATTTTAAAAAATTCGAAAGTACAACGACTAAGCTTATAAATTAACCAAATTAATACTACTCTGTCATATTGTATACCATATGACTGGTATATTCCCCTTTCTTATTGAGCCGACATGCACAAGTAATGCTACTATTCTTTCTGTGTATAGTAATAGTTACTATTTGTCTGAAAATAAAATTTCATGATAGTTTTATGTCAAGAAGTCCAAGGCTATAGGCTTCTTTCTTCAGTTGATCTAAAATTCTGTAGTCAAATGTTCCAACGTACTATGACTGATGTATTAAATTCCATTATCTTTTTTTCTTACAGGCTATTTAGAAAATACATATTTGGAGCTGCGGATGAGATTGAATTGAAATTTATGGACAGGTTCTTATCTTGCACGCCATCTATTGATTTTTTTTTATAAGACAATTTCATTGATGAGTGAAATTTACAAGAGGGATGTATAATCTATGATGTTTACAAAAGACTTCCCAATTTGCAAAGAGGGAGGTATAACGGTAGGAAGTAAAAATATTAGACAGTTTACACCAAGCTATAGCTTGGTAAACAACATTGTCGAAAAGTTTTGTGTAGGTCTGTGTCGTTTCTGCATGCCATCTATTGAAGTAATATCGTGTCAGTTTATCTTTTGTATATGCATATTTTTCACAAATACTCTCCTTGATTTTTTCTCCCTAATGAATATAGGAGAAACCATGAAGATATGCATCTTTTTAGTATCATCCTGAATCAAGAAATCAGAAAATTATCAAGACAGGTATGCTGTCTCGTCACTATACTCCATGCTTGTGGAAAAATTTCCCTTGATGTCTGTTGTTCTTCATAGTGTTCTAAATAGTATTTTCATTGATTTTCAACCTTCTTTTGTAATTTCATACATCAATAAAATTGTTTATGTTCCATAAAAAAATAAAGTAACAATAATAATGGATTCAATCCTTGGTTGGGATTTAATCGGTGGTTTGCCTGCAATGAAAAAACACAATAATGTTTGTGGAACTGTTTCATTTCAGTCTTTTCTTCCTTTCCTTTGTGTGCTTGGGTTGGAGAGGAACAAGATAATGATAATGATGAAGTTAGTTTAAAATAGAGTCGAGGCATTTACTTTCGGGCGAAAATTATTGAATCTGTGATACGAAATAAGGTGTCATTCCCGGAAGTTCCATATCATCTAAAATTCATCTTCCTCTAGTTTTTAGTGACAGTGAATTTTATTATTTTCTTTTCGTTTGAATAAAAGGACGATGGCATGATTTTGTGCTTGTATGCCTCGGCAGTCGTTCGTAACAAATGTTGGCAATTTCAGGTTATCAGAGTTAAGTGGTCGCTGCATGCAAGAGAGGAGATTATATATGAACTTCTTCAACATCTACGGGGATATGTGGCAAAAAGCTTATTAGAGAGCGTAAGAAAGAGCACAAGGCAGATGATTGAAGAGCAGGAAGCAGTTCGTGATCGTTTATTCACCATTCAAGATGTCATGCAGAGTAACGTTCGTGCATGGTTACAGGTACTTGATTCAATGATATAATTTAACGATAATCCAAACAAAAAGGATAAGTTAATGAGGATATTTTAGTGGCCATTTGCTATCTAATCTCTTTTCCTTTACAAAAATTAGATTATACCCAAATGCCTTTTATTTTCATTGCCAAACAGAGGTTTTCAAATTATAAATCTAAGATTCATCTTTCAAATTCTTGAATTATATGAAATGCAATCTTATGTTCTGCTGTATGCTTGGTTTCAATTCTTCTTATACTTTCCTTTTGGTGGATCATGAAACTGTTGTTTTTGACCGAGCAAATCGGAGGAAATGCCGAAGGAAAATGTTGGGAGAAGAAAATAACAGAACAACACAAGAGAGCAATAGTGTTTTAGAGATGTTGGAAGAAGAAAATAACAGAAAAACACAAGAGAGAGACAGTATTTCAGATTCGGATATTTAAAAAATGGAAAGGAGCGGCTACTCAATTAAAGCCAATCCGTGTACACTCCACTGACTTTAATTGTGTGGCTTTAACAAAAAATAGGAATCACTCTTAACCTAAAACTAGGGATTTATCTAACAGAAACTAATCAAGCAAATGGCATGTTTAATTATATGTATGTCTAATTATAATTAAGCATGATTGGTTTCACTTTCTTTCTTACAACATTTTTCAGGACAAAAGCCTCCGAGTGACTCATAACTTGGCGGTTTTTGGTGGCTGTGGGCTTGTTCTTTCCATAATAACCGGGCTGTTCGGAATCAACGTGGACGGGATCCCGGGAGCGGAAGATACACCGTATGCATTTGCATTATTTTCAGGAATCCTATTCTTGTTAGGAATTGGACTGATGGGAGGGGGGCTGGTTTACCTCGGCTTGAAGAAGCCCATGACAGACGAGATGGTTGAAGTCAGGAAGATGGAACTGCAAGAGTTGGTTAAAATGTTTCAGCATGAGGCTGAAACTCATGCTCAGGTACGAAAATCGATAACTCGCAACAATATGCCTCCTACTGCAAGAGATCTTTTCACAGCTGATGCGGATTATGTGCTCATCGAATGAACATGTCGACTCCGAAAATGCTAGAGATGGAACCTCGGCTTGTTGAGAGTGGAATAGATCGTCGTCGTCGTCTAACAACTGCAACTTTATAACTGTAGAGATGCTTAAGGGCGGTCGGAATTGTTTGCTTGTTTATTGGCTATAAAGAAGAGAATAACAGCCTATGAAAGGTATTGTTTAGTAAAGCATAAATATAATCAAATATGTAAAAGCAGAAATGTTCTGTAGTACTTGTAGACATTAATAATCAAATATCATCTAGTGGCTTGCTCTCTTTCTTCTAAGAAATGGGCGGCGAAGGACACGTTTTGAGTAGAAATGTCCATTTTATTGACGGGATTTCAATCTAAATGGAGAGAAAATTTTCAATTTAGACAAAAAATGAGAGAGGAGTGAAATATATTTTGTCCGGTTAGATAAGTAGTACTAGGGACGGAATTATACTTCCTATTCCTTCACTCTGCTTAGTATAAATATATTTTCAATATATATTAGATTGTAATAATAATTCAAGCTTAGTATAAATATATTTTCAATATATATTAGATTGTAATAATAAAATTTGAATTTTAAAAAGAGGTTGAATTATATATATGTTTGCATACAAAAATATATTAATTTGTTAAGATTTTTTTTACTATTTTTTAATAAAGATTATAACCAAAAAAATGAAACTTTAAAATGATTATTTTTTAAAAGAATAATAAACTCCACAAATCTAATTTACAAAACTATAAATAATAGTGTTTAAAATTCCCCATTCAAAAAAACTTAAAAATTCTAAAAAAAAATCTATTTAGCTTAGTTGCCAATCATGAATAAAACATTTATTATTTTACACGTATTCATATAGCATATTACTTTTAGGTCAAAAGTTTCATACAACATCATAGAATTGTTGATCGAAGAACACATCTATTAGATTATACTCCTCTATTTTTCATCCATGCGCAAGCAAAATTCCAAAACCTGGCAACGCCACGTTTAGAAACATTCTCGATCTTCGTTTAGCCAATAACCACAAACATTTAAAAAAAGAAAAAAGAAAAAAAGAAAAAGAAAAAACCAAAAAAGAAAACACACATATAATAAACATTTGACACCAGTCCCGCAGTGCACAAACATCCCCTCAAATCCAAAATCAGGTTTACCCAAAGGCATGCATGCAGCAGAGAGTATGAGCTGAATATATAATATAAACATGAGGCTACTAATAACTCAAACATTAATCATCTTTTACCAAAACACACACCACAGATGAACTAAACCTGATTTTTTCTTTTCCCCCTTGTTTTTGGTGGAAGGGTCATTGTCCTTCCCACTCTTTTTTCAGGCAAACTTGTTACTTAAGAAGAGATCTTGCTAGATGTTCTCGAGCTGTGGCTAATGCTTGACTTATTGTCTGCAAGAGAGAGAGAGAGAGAGAGAGAGAGAGAGAGAGAGAGAGAGAGAGAGAGAGAGAGAGAGAGAGAGAAGAAAACACCTTTCAAGATTATTGAAAGTAAAGGAGAGGTAAAGGAAAGGAAGAAGAATCTGAAATATTGTACCTGCTCGGACAAAGGAGCACCACTGTCAATACTGTGACTTGCGACCTTCCCTGCAATGACGTTTGCATCGGTCTCGAGAATAATGCTGAAAAATACGCACATGAATGGTTAAAACAGTCTCTAATAACCATTTTCTTCTGCAATCAACGTGTTTCATAATGCCAAGATAGTTTGTAAAAAGAGTGAAGTATACTAGTGCACTGGAAGTTGACATAAGAATGGTGGTAATACCCTTCTTCATGAGAGGCAATGAAAACACCAAACCATTTGGATATACAGAGCAAAAAGAATCAATTCTTGAAAACAGCTTTGTGAAAAAGTAAATCGATGAAATTCTAATGATTTGTAGTCTTGCATCAAAACATAGTACACATATCAATAGATGGAGTTTAAAAAATTAGAAAAAGCAATTAGTAAGTTTATATCATGAACAAAACAATCATTGGTGAACTTTATGCTTTAAGTTTGACCTATGCAGGGCATTAGATGTCCAAATGCCCTGTTATTTGTTGTAACCGCGGGCAGATATTGTCCTCTTTGGACTTTCCCTTTCGGGCTCCCCTCAAGGCTTTAAAACGTGTCGGATAAGGAAAGGTTTCCACACCCTTGTAAAGGGTGTTTCGTTCTCCTCCCCAACCAATGTGGGATATCACAATCCACCCCCCTTTAGGACCCAACGTCCTCGCTGGCACTCGTTCCTTTCTCCAATCGATGTGGGACCCCCACCAAAGTCACCCCCTTCGGGGCCCAACGTCCTTACTTGCAAACCACCTCATGTCTACCCTCTATGGGGAACAGCCTCCTCCCTGGCACATCGCCCGGTGTCTGGCTCTGATACTATTTGTAACGGCCTAGACCCACCGCTAGCAGATATTGTCCTCTTTGGGCTTTCCTTTTCGAACTTCCCCTCAACGTTTTAAAATGCGTCTGCTAGGGAAAGGTTTCTACAACCTTATAAAGGGTGTCTCGTTCTCCTCTCCAACCAATGTGGGATATCACATTTATCCACGTAGAAAAGAAATAAAAGAAACAAGGATGGTTACTATGTAAATATTACAAGTACAAAGGGACATGGGTGCTACTGAAATAAAAAGCTGTGCGTAATTATCTATCTGCTACATTTATAAATGATGGTAAACTAAAAGGCAATAACCTACAAACGAACAGCCGTTGGTCAGCTGAGTTAGTAGCTCCAATTAGCAACGCTTAAGAGATTCTAATAATACTCCCAATCAACTTATACAGTAACTTGTGGTTCGCCAATAAATAGGATCAATTAGAGTCCAACATAGACTACTTAAATCTACTCAAATAACAATCACATGTTCAATCACAAACTGTAACTTCTAACCAATTAACATACACAATTATACCACTTCAAATTCTAGAATTCTGGTTTCTTGGGATTTATACTTCACGTTATATAATCTCGTCACCACTATCATCATGATCACAAAAAGTATCTCCATAAACTCATGTAAACAATTCACTAGTGACATAATCGAAGTGAAGATGTGAGACAGCCAAATCCCTTGTCCAGTAAGAATCCGTCAAATCAAAACTAACCAGTACTCCAATTCTAATCGTTTAGACTATTATTCTATAGAATTTTAGCAACTACAATGAAAGCATATTTCTCACCCATCAACAAACTGTTTCCACATGTACTCATGACTCTATTACATATTTCCTTACAAGGGATAAGTAATGACATATAGATACAACTACCTTAGATTCTTTTGATATAAATATTTAACAGTTAATACTTCAATTTTCACATCGATAATTGGTCTGACAAGAATAGGCACATCAACTTAGGGAGGGTATTAAATCAAAAAATGACAATCAAGATACAAAATATTGATCAAAAGAAGGAAATAGAATAACAAGCAACACAATTGAAATGTGAATAAAGGTATGAGAAAAGAAGCAAATGAAAGATACCCTCCGTCGATAATTTCATCAAGACATAGTAAAATGAGGTCCAAGTTCTCAAGTGCCTCCTTCTTTTCTACATTACCCCTGTAGTACAAGAAACAAAAATGAATAATTAAGAACAGTAGCATTTAACCAGTGCAGAAGGATTCAAAAACAAAAAAAAAAGTGTCAAGACCTAAGAAGAAGGCCCACAGCATCAAAAAATCCCTGAAGAACGGACGCTAAAATGAGCTCATTTTCATCTTCTCCACCCGTGACAAAAAAGTGAAGGTCTTGAACAAACTTGTAAACCACTATATTGTTCTCAAACATTGCAATCTCCGCTGTATATTAGAAGTAAATATCAAGTTGAAATGTTGAGAAGGAATTCACCAACCATATAAGGCATATAAAACAAAATGTCGCATTCGACAAAATGGTGCATACTGGTATATGGTCAAACAAAAATTATAGAATGCAGAGAACATTTTTTTTTTAATATAAGAATGCAGAGAACAAAATATACTTTCAAAGTAAACAATGACAAACCCATGCTAATAGTAGTCGCACAAATGCAATTAAAAATAATTCTTATTCTCTCGTTAAAAAACAATGATATTGGATACACCAAATCAGATAATTTGACTACCAAAAGATTCTGAAGCTTCCTTGTTGCGATTAAAACGGCATCGCAGTTGAATTAAATAGGAAGGGTGACATGATTAGGGATAATTAATCAGAAAAAACAGATAAAACTTAGCATGAAAAAGTTGCTACCCTCTGTTCGAGCATTTGTCTTCTGAGTTTTGGTGAAAACAGCTTTCTCAAATGCTTCCTTTGTGCTATTTGTAGGCCAGTCATCCGAATAATACTTAACAGCTACACGCTTCCCTTCGGAATCTAAAAGAAGAATGTTTTTAATGGAAGGGCAAGATTCCTGCATATAAGAAAGCAACCAGGTTAGGATTGAGGGAGAAAATAGCCTTTGTCTGTGCACCAGATGGTTTTTCCCCTAAATAATTATTGTCACAGATATCTTGTCTGAAAAATAAGAACCTAATCCAGTAAGAAAAATTCAGAAGCTAGCAAATAGGCTACATCAGAATTTGAGGATCGTGAGGCCTTTTGAAAAAGCTTCACAGCGATTCCTATAGAGCATACGCTATGCTAATCAAAATCCTCCGAGCTGCTTCAAGCATTTTCACTAATTTGTATTGAGTCTCATAATGTGTGATTGATTTTAAATCAAGTTTCACCCAGGCGAAACGTAAAAATCTTGAAGTCGTCGGTTAGATTCATAGACAAAGCACAAACTCAATACGAAGAAAGTAAAGCACAGAGAATTCAAATGTTCCGGCGAAACTAACAAGATCTACCCAAGCAAAGTCTAAAATCCGAATCGACTAAGTAAGTTCAGAGATCGATCTATAAAACTACGAACACACTGTCCAAGTGAGTTCAGAAGTCAGATCTACTAAGACATCAACCAATCAAACGTCCAAAATTGTCGAACATAACTGCCTAACTAGAACAAAACTCCATGATCCTAACATCAATATTCATCCCCAAAAATTCAGAGATAGTTACTTCAAGACATATCTAAAAGCTAAATCGGTGGAATGCCGAAATCAGACGAATGTGCAACAGAAGAATTAAACAAAAACATGATTAGTTCAAAATGAAGAAAGAAACTTACCATGTGGCTCGTGAAATTTTTTCCCGGGAAATTATTCTTCGGGAATTCGAACGCAATCGGATCTCAATCGCGTTATCGACAGAGGCTACAGAACAAAAATCGAAAAATAGGAGACTCTGTTCAAATACTCCGTCGACTCCGGCCGTCCCAAAAGTTACCTGAAATACAAATCGAGCCCCTTAGTTTTTCATAATTAAACTTTCACCTCGTTTCTTTAGATATTTATGTTTCGGACATCTTTGTAATTTCAAAGCCTTTTTTTTATATTATTTTATGTTATATTATCTTTTTTTAATTGAGAATTTTGCAAAAAACTGATATTTTAAAAAATTATTTATTGCCATTATTTCATTAATCAAAGCTTATAAAATTTTACAATTAGACCCTTAAATATGGTAAAATACATAAACCACCCTTCAACTATAAATATTGCTAAAAATAACCCTTAAAAATAGAATTATTACAATTTAGTTAATGAATAATTATAAAAATATTAATGTCACGTTACAATTTAATTTAATTTTTTTATTATAATGTTCTAATCAATTGAGCTGTCAGAAGATAATTATTGCAAATAATGTATTTAACAGTACAATTTTGGTATTGTTGGTTTATCGAAACCTGTAATAATTTTAACGTGACCGTTGATGTCAAATATCAAATAGGGAAAGATTTCTCCTAACCTTCCCGTGCCTTCAATGAAAATTTTGTCATTCACGAGACAAGGGTGTTGAGTGTCACAATCGCACTGTTGTGGCAATGGGACAACAATTATGCAGCACTTATTCTAACCCGACGAACAAGTTAGCCGTATGAAAATCGTAAGTCGCAGACAATTCAGACGTATGATTGAGTCTCAATCACATTTGAGATAAAGTGTGTTAGAAAATGTGAGTGGGAAAAAATAATTTGTAAGAAAGTAATGTTATACCCTAAGAAAATAAGCAACAACCACAACTTCAATAGCGTATAACCCGAGTATGAAGAATTGACAACTAGTCATATCCCTGGATAATACATTTTAGGGTCACTTCAACCTTGGCAAGTGTAGACACGATTTTGGTGAACGGAGATACACCCCATATTGACATGACGGGAAGAATTGACAACTAGTCACATCCCTATATAATACAAGGCCACTTCAGCCTTAGCGGATGCAGACATGATTTTGGTCAACGGTGATACACGGATATTGACATGACGGGAATAGTGAAGACCTATCTATACAAGAAAGCACGTAAATGGGGTTAGAAACGGACATACGACCATAGATAACACATCCTAGACAAGTATCTATTCAACGAAAACACAGTATCCAATATCATATGAGATCGATTAATGAAAGAAATAGTGATACATTTTGTTCATACCCCATTCAGAACCGAACCATATATAAATCCGACAGAACCTACAAGAAAAAGGGAACGTTTGTGTCTGTAACAGCTTCCATTTGGAACATAAATTCCCAGAAATGTGTTTGTGGATGCTTTTTTTCCACACCATCTTGTCTGTTTCAGTTCAAACACACTCAGCAGTCCATGGTGGTGGTGGTGGATAAGATATTTGAGTTTTTGTGCACAAGAATTTGACTGTTTCATTAACTAAATTGCTTCCTTCCTCGTATAATCCGAGCCTAGCAGCAGGTTATTTGTCTGTCAATGATTTGAAATTTTCTGGTTTTATGTCAGTTTATGAGATCAAAAGGGGCAGAGATCCATGGCTTCTACATTCATTTATCTATACAAAGACTCGAATGGCAAGCCATAACACGACCAAAAGACTAACTTACAGACAGGAACAGCCTAAACCCTGCTCCTAAAATGGCGTCTTTAGTACTACTATACCGACAATGTTGACGGTGGTAGCCTCAAACAAGTTTCACCGTCTTTTGTCAAGGTCATTGTTAGATCCTACATTCATTGGAGAGGAGAACAAGTGCCAGCGAAGACGCTAGAAGCGAAGTGGATTGTGAGATCCCATATCGGTTGGAGAGGGGAACGAAACATTCTTTATAAGGGTGAGGAACCTCTCCCTAGCAGACGCGTTTTAAAAACCTTGAGGAAAAACTCGAAAGGGAAAGTTCAAAAATGACAATATCTGCTAGCGGTGGGCATGGACTCTTACAAATGGTATCAGAACAAGACACCGGGTGGTGTGCCAGTGAAAACGTTCAGTTTTGAAGGGGGGTGGACGTCGAACAGTGTGCCCAGCGAGTATGCTGTGCCCCGAAAGGAGTGGATTGTGAGATCTCATTTCGATTGGAGAGGGAAACGAGTGCTAGCGAAGACACTGGGTCTCGAAGTGAGGTGGATTGTCAGATCCCACATTGGTTGGAGAGGTGAACCGAGGATGCTGGGCTCTGAAGCAAGGTGGACTATGAGATCCCACGTTAGTTGGAGAGGAGAACAAAACATTCGGTGTGGAAACCTCTCCCTAACAGATGCGTTTTAAAAATCTTAAGGGAAAGCCCGAAAGGGGGTGGACACCGGGCAGTGTGCCAACGAGGACACTGAGCCCCGTAGGAAAGTAGATTGTGAGAACCCACGTCTATTAGGTAGGGGAACGAATGCCTCCTAGGTGGGCCCTGAAGCGAGGTGGATTGTGAGATCCCATGTCGGTTGAAGAGGGGAACAAAACATTCTTTACGGTGTGAAAACTTCTCCCAAACAAACAGGTTTCAAATCATGTGACGACACAAATAATCATATAGAATCGAATGGATTAGACGAAATCATGAAGTTTTGGAGTTTTCCTAAGATTATAATTCAAGATCTATCTCATTCATTACCATAGCTCATAACACAACCAGAACCACTTCCTCAGCAAGCTATGAAATCAATCTCATCTCATTCATTTCAACACCAAAATGCAAAACAACAAACCATTACCTCATATTGGCACAGGCTTCTGCAGCAACGCCGTCAAGTAAACCTCCCTGTTCTTCACCCCGCCGGAATCCGTCTTATCCGCCGTCGCCCACTTAACCTTCCGGTACCCCAACTTGTTAATCAAAGGAGAATAAACCTTATCAAGATCCACCCCTTTGCTAAAGAAATGATCAAACCAAAGATAACCCCCAACTCTCAACACTCTATCAACATCATACAACAAAAACTCCATAGATTTCACAGGAATCCACCGGTTCACAGCATGCCCACAACGAACCAAATCCATCACTCCATCAAAAACAGGCAACCGCTGCTGCAGCGGCGCATGCAAAGGAACCAACCCTCTAAGCGCCGCAACCTCATTGTACGGCGCGCCAAGGTTCATAGTCGTAGTGACTATAGTGACATTGTAAAGCTTCATTCTAGCACCAAAAGTGGCGGTTCCACCGCCAATATCGAGGCCAAGACGAAGAACAGAGTTAGACGCCTTCGCAATCTGCAACAATTGAGGGATTGGGAGGTCCAATTCCGTCTTGTACGTCATGAATTTAGTGATTTCACGAGAAGGGTCGAACCCCAAATTCGGATTCAATCGATTCAAACACCCAAAACCCTTACACGAATATTTTCCCCAAATTACATTGGCCTCCGGAATCGAAGAATCAAAGGGATTTTGCGGCAAAGAAGAAGAGGGTTTTTGTGGGGTTTTGGCAAAACACCGCCGACGAGGAAGTGGATGACATCCACGAAGAATCAAAGCCTCGGCGAGCTCAGAATCAGAAGGGCAAGTCGAAAATGGAGTGTAGTTCATGAACCTATAAAGAAGCTCTGGATTGCTATGGCAAGAGGAAGCAATGGGGGAGAATTGGGAGTACAGGACGAGATCTGAAGGGATAGAGTGTTTGGTTTTGGATGCAGTGGCTGCCGCCGTGGGGTGGAGGCGCGTGAGGTGGTTGATGGTGGCGCGTATGGTCTGAAGCTGCCGGATTAGGTGATCGGGAACCGGCTGAGAAACAGGGGATTTCGCGGATTGAATCGTGGAAGAAAGATGGTAAAGAGAAAGGATATTGGTGGCGACCATTGCAACGAGAAGAAGCAAATTCAAACCCATTGTGAAACCCATTACGCAAAATTTTTCCTTTTCTCTCTGTTTTTTCACATACTAATCTCCCACTCGATGGAGCTTCTCGCTGCCATGGCTTCACAGACGTGAGAATCTTGGAGAGAGGTAGGATCCACTACAACGCGTTTCTTAGGAGTGATTTGATGGAATGTTGCTAGGCCGTTGGATTTTTGAATTGTAGATCGAGATGAGGACGGACGGTGATGATTTGTATGTTGTTGTGGAATTGAATATGATTTTGTTTTTACTTCTGTTGTAGGCTTTGATTAAAGAAAGAGCAGAGAGGAACGTGAATTTAGGGCAACTTGTGGTGTGAAAAGCAAATCTCATGCAAATTTCTATTTTATTTATTTATTTATTTATCATTATATTTAATAAAGTTCAACATTATTTATTAAAAGTAAAAAAAGGTGGAAATGTGACAATAATTTGGGATTGTGAAAGGTTTTCTAAATTTTATTGATTAATTTGGGTCTGTGTATAAACTTTTTATACTTTTATATCGCATAGAATAATTAAGAATGGTGAATAAATAAACTATTTTTATAAAAATTACTCTTTTTTAAGAATTTAAAACACATCCATATCAATTCAATATAACTTGAACTTTTGAGTTGCACGCATTAGCTTTAGAATTACTACGGTTATTTGAGTAGCAAATATCATCAAAGGAACTATAACTGATTTAATGAGTCTTTTACAATTTCACAGAATTAGTTCATACTTACACATGCATGACTTAATCTTTAAGACCTATGGGGCGCAGGCGGGGTAGGGGGTACGGTGCGCGGGAGCACGCGAGCAGGGTAGGGGGTACGCACGCAGGACGGGGGAGGGGGTACGCGCGCGGGAGCATGCGAGCAAGGCAGGGGTACACACGCAGGAGCACGCGGGACGATGTAGGGGGTACGCGCGCGGGAGCATGCGAGCAAGGCAGGGGTACACACGCAGGAGCACGCGGGACGATGTAGGGGGTACGCGCGCGGGAGCATGCGAGCAAGGCAGGGGTACACACGCAGGAGCACGCGGGACGATGTAGGGGGTACGCGCGCGGGAGCATGCGAGCAAGGCAGGGGTACACACGCAGGAGCACGCGGGACGATGTAGGGGGTACGCGCGCGGGAGCATGCGAGCAAGGCAGGGGTACACACGCAGGAGCACGCGGGACGATGTAGGGGGTACGCGCGCGGGAGCATGCGAGCAAGGCAGGGGTACACACGCAGGAGCACGCGGGACGATGTAGGGGGTACGCGCGCGGGAGCATGCGAGCAAGGCAGGGGTACACACGCAGGAGCACGCGGGACGATGTAGGGGGTACGCGCGCGGGAGCATGCGAGCAAGGCAGGGGTACACACGCAGGAGCACGCGGGACGATGTAGGGGGTACGCGCGCGGGAGCATGCGAGCAAGGCAGGGGTACACACGCAGGAGCACGCGGGACGATGTAGGGGGTACGCGCGCGGGAGCATGCGAGCAAGGCAGGGGTACACACGCAGGAGCACGCGGGACGATGTAGGGGGTACGCGCGCGGGAGCATGCGAGCAAGGCAGGGGTACACACGCAGGAGCACGCGGGACGATGTAGGGGGTACGCGCGCGAGAAAATGCAGGTGGGGCGAGGCGAGTGGGGCGAGGCGAGTGAGCGCGCGGGAACACGCAGGTGGGAGGGGCGGGTGAGCACGCGGGAACACACAGATGGGGTAGGGCAGGTGAGCACGCGGGAACACACAGATGGGGCGAAGCAAGTGAGTGCACAGGAACACGTAGATGGGGCAGGGCAGGTGAGCGCGCGGGAACACACAGATGGGGCAGGGCAGGTGAGCACGCAGGAACACACATATGGGGCGAAGCAAATGAGCGCACCAGAACACGCAGATGGGGCGCGGCGAGTGAGCGCGCGGGAACACACAGATGGGGCAAGGCAGGTGAGCGCGCGAGAACACGCAGATGGGGCGCGGCGAGTGAGCGCGCGGGAACACACAGATGGGGCAAGGCAGGTGAGCGCGCGAGAACACGCAGATGGGGCAGGGCAGGTGAGCACGCGAGAACACCCAGATGGGGCAGGGCGAGCAAGCGCAAGAACATTTCGACACCGCACCGCCGCCATCAACTGCCCTCGATCTCGGACCACCACCCCCACGCCCCAAGCACTTGCTCCATCCAAAAAATACTCGACCCAACTCAAGTACACAAATCATTTTCGTAGCATATATTTTGAAAATAATGGTCTATCAAATACAAAAAAAAAAAAAAAAAAAAAAAAAAAAAAAAAAAAAAAAAAAAAAAAAAAAAAAAA
>NW_019268535.1:2860070-2932247 GCF_002738365.1 Cucurbita moschata
AAAAAAAAAAAAAAAAAAAAAAAAAAAAAAAAAAAAAAAAAAAAAAAAAAAAAAAAAAAACCTATGAAAGTAACATTTAGAAGTTTAATTTTCAAAATCTAGATAATTATCAAACAAGCCTCAACAAACATAATAAAATAAAAAAAAACTTCAATCTCATTCATTACAAACAAGAATGGTAACACAATATACATTGATGCAAAAGACCAATAATAAAAGATACCCAATTTAGCCATATATCAACAGCCTAAAAATTATATAATCTGTATCCACAAACAAGAACAATAAAAGGAAAGCATGAGAATAAAATTTCCATAAGCAACATGGCAGAGTTTAAGATTCTAAGAATAAAGTCACATAAACATAATGATTTGAATTCAACTTTATAACCAATAATCAGCTTAACAATACGTTTTATAAAGTATTTCAATGACCACAATTTTCATTCAATAATAAGGAGAATCGTATTGATTTGTTAAACTAAACCCAAAAATCCCTCTTTCACAAGTCTCAGTTCTACATAAAACAAAGACGAAGACAAAACATCCCTGATAAAGGAATAATAAAAAACAAGCTGGAGTTCTGAAAAACTAAGGTAGCAAGATGAAGGAGAGGATCAGAACCATAGAGAAACGACCAACATAGCGCCATAAAAGGAGGAATTCGGGAGCGAGCTTACAGCCTTCTTCCTCTTCGTCCACCCTTTCTGCGAGTGCTGTCTGTTGGAATTGGAGTCACATCCTCTGGAATATATATCGAAAAGTAGATGGGAATTAGGTTTACACCGAAAGCAGCATACAGTAAAAGAGCTAATCAAATGTACAGTGTTCATGAATGTTGGTATATTATAGAGATAACGGCTTTACCAATACGACCAATTCTCATTCCAGAACGAGCAAGAGCACGAAGTGCAGACTGGGCACCTGGGCCGGGTGTTTTAGTCTTGTTTCCTCCGGTGGCACGTAGTTTAATATGAAGAGCAGTAATGCCAAGTTCCTTGTAGTGCAACAGACAAGTAAAAGTGTTCAGTAACAATGTAAAAAGTTCATGAAAGCTAAAAATGCAACTAAGAAAATGGAAACATTTAGAACCAGTCGATACAACGGTTACAATCTATAAAGAAATGGAGAAAAACGAGTAAGAAATAATCTAAACAGAGGATGAAACCTTGCATCTCTGAGAAACATCTTGTGCTGCAAGCATAGCTGCATATGGAGAGGACTCATCCCTGTCGGCTTTCACCTTCATCCCACCTAAGTTCATCACAACACAGAATCTCACTTCTTATTTGTCCACACAAACATAAAGAAGAAGAAAAAATAGCTTGACTGATACTTTTATCAACTATTCACTTCCACACCCTCATATATGACAATATAAATTTTAATGTTCACTTCCCCCCCTCGGAGAAATTAGAGGATCACTCTCCCGCTTTGAGAGTAGAGAAAAATAAAAGCACTGCATACACATTCCCACGTGCAAGCAAATTACCTCGTTAAAGGATAAGAAGATCCTATCTCACAACCTCTATTATAGGACTCTGATATGAGTATAGTGAGTCTAACAGACAATTAAGAACAAACTATTACCATGCATTGTATTCATAAATGCAGAAACTTTTCGTACTTCAATGCAAATCAAGGTTTAAGTAATATGCCGTTCGAGACCTCGGATTAATGATTTTCAACATTTTATACAAATATTTTATATTTACATGACCATCTACGCAAATACATATTGATAGGAACAAAAACTAGGCAATAGAGAAGGAAATATCCCAGATTCATAGTTTCAAACACTTCAATTTAAAAGTAAAAATAAGTACGAAAACATTCGATCGTTTCACCTGTGATGCGGACAAGGGTTTCCCTCCCAGAAAGATCAGTCACATGCTGCGGTTCAAACAACAAAGTCATCATTTTGTTAATGAATAAGCAACCAAATGATATGCATCTTTCCACTTACAATGAATGTATCATTAAATGAGGCAAAAATGTGAGCAACACCAAAAACATGCTCGCCTTCCCTCACGGCAGGGCCAAGTGTCACAGTTTCTTCCTTGGGTTCCCTGGTCTTCCTCCTTGAGCCAGACTATGGAATCCAGAACAAAAACGAAAGCAAAGTAAAGATTGCTATATTTCAATAAACTCTAATTAAGGTACTATCTAATCTAATGCATACAGAAACAAAGATTAAAGGCAACTCCATGCCAATCACCAAGTAAACAGAAGCATTATTATTAAACAAAAACCCAAAAACAGGTATAGGTCTTCGCTCGCTCTTCCAAACAGACAAAGTAGAGGCACACATTATAAGCCCTTAAAGTGATATAAGCCCTAAATTTCAAAACATGACAGAACAGTCTTCAAGAAATCCAAAGAACAGAGTTAGTAAACCATAACTTACATAGTGGTTTCCCAAATAAAACACACAGCATGAACCTTGATAATGAGGAATATACTCATACAGTAATCTGCCCTATCAAACTCGGGATTTAATACTTCCATTTGCACAAATTTAGGAACCGATACGAAACAATCTCATGACTCTCATGGTGTAAACAAAAAAAGACTCAAAGAAGTTCTTCACAAAAATCCCGGCATGACCAACCATGCGTGATGATCGAAAAACTCAACGGTAATCGTAAATGACAGAGGCGACCAGTAAGCAGTGATTTAGAACAAGATTAGATCTACTCACCATGTTTTCCAACAGATGAAGGAAGTATCTTCCGCTTTGTGGAGCTCTAGCGAGATTTTGCCGCCTGCAGAAATCCTTCGTGCGAGAAGAAGGGTATATGACTGTCAGCCAAAATTTATATGACGGGAGAATTAGGGCTTTTCCTGTTGGGCCTTTTAGCTGAAAGTTGATTTACCGAAATACCCCCACCATTTATGCCTAATATATGCGGCCCATAAATGGTCGAGTAGGAATTTCACAAATAATAATTTTTTTTCAATAAAAAATAGCAAAGTATAGTTGTTTAGGATGCAACCAAAAAATCAATATTTTCTTAGAAATTTCAATTAACTCATTAATTTTAATATAAAAAAAATCTCTATAAATATATTAACCGAATCAAAATTTACATAAAATTAAATTTAAAAATATTTACTAGAAGGAATGTAGTTAGGATGGTTTGTCATTGCTTCCTATTTCAATCTTTATCTCTGTAAAGTTCTCTAGCAAAGACTTTCAATAGATAATTTGCGATACTCGAATTTAATATATATAAAAGAACTAAACACGCATGTGAGTAGTTTAGGGCAAGACGAAGTATCACTCTAGCAAACCTAACATTACGATTAACTTCTTAATATATTTTATATATTTTTATTTGGTTCGGGTCAATCCGAGGGTTTTGCCCCATTAACTCGAAACCGAACCGAGTCAGTTCGAGTTCAGAAAAATGAACCCAACCCAACTCAATCTTTATAGTTCGGGTTAGATTGGTTCGAGTTGTTGGGTTGAATATACACCCGTACGTATATGTGTGTATATTTGAGTGTGTAGAATAGTAAGAACACACATTTCAATGTCTATATACTTTTTTGTTAAATGCTACCTACGAAGTTTATTTATTGTCTATTTATTAATTTTTTATTTTCAAATTAAATAGAACATTAGTATATAATTATTATTATTATCTTTTATTAAAAAGAAAAATCACCGATTGTCTTTTTTCCAAAGTTCCACGTGTCTTAATTTGATTGATCAATGATTCTAATTTCAACCCATCAAATATTTTATTTCAACAATTTTAGTTTTATCTCGAATTTTAGTAATTTAAAAGGAGTTAAAGTAACTATTAAAAAAAGAATTTAAATTAATTAATTAATTAATTAATATATTTAGGTGTTTAAAATTATTTTAATAATTTGACTTTGTTGCAATCATGAATGCCAAAATACTTAATTTTCTTTCCAATAATTTCTAAAGACAACTCTGGTACAATCGTGAAGAGTGAAAAGTTCATCACTCACGAATTTAATATTTTTTTTTGTAAAATTAATGGTATTAGCATACAGCTCACAACCGTCCACACTCTCCAACAAAATGGAGTAACTGAGCGCAAAAACACAACAATCACGAACAAAATTAGAAGCACATTATTAGATAAGTAAGTAAAAAAGAATTTATGGGTAGAAACGGTAATTTGGACCGTGCTCAACATTAGTGTTACCTTGACAATGAAAGATATAACTCCAGATAAGATTCGGAGAGGTGTAAAATCCAACATTGATTATAGTGACAGATAGTATTATGTTTAAAAAATATCTATAAAATTTTAAAAGTAGCATTAACATCTTTAACCTTTATAAAAAAAAGGTGAATTTTTTTTTGACCGTGAATATATAGATGAAACAGATAAATCTGTATCTCATTTTTCATGAATATTTTTTAAATCTAGTAATCAAAAGGTAATTTTAAAATTTAAGGGTATTTACGGTGAATATATAGATGAAACAGATAAATCTGTATCTCATTTTTTATGAATATTTTTTAAATCTAGTAATTAAAAGGTAATTTTAAAATTTAAGGGTATTTTTTAAACGAAGTATTAATTATTTATTTTTTAAAAAATTTAAAAATATTATTGAAAATTTTAAAATTCAATATATTTTCGTAGCAAATTGGGAAATTGAATTTTTATTTTTATTTTTATTAATTTCACCTTAATTATTTTCTTTGAATAACAAATAAATAAACGCAGGGATCAAAATTCAAAGCTATATGTATGTTAATTTAACCTCATCTTCGAATCTCCCAACAGATTTCCGCGCGTAGGTAGCAAAGGAAGTCGACGATCCGGTCAGTATGAGTTCCACAACCGTTCTTCGAGAGCTACAACGCGAGCTTGAGTCGAAAGCCAACGATCTCAGCAAGCTACAAAAAGGTGAGCAGAATCGTTTCTCGTTTACTTCCTGTTCATACGATTAGCACGATTTATGGAAATATCAATATTTTAATCAAATACTGCGACGATTGTTGTATCTGGATTCAACACTAACTATTTACTTGCCAAAAAGCCTAACATGGTGATCGATTCTTCAGATATTGCGAAGAATCACCAAGTGAGGAAGAAATACACTATTCAACTTGGTGAGAACGAGCTCGTCCTCAAGGTTTTGCCATTCCTTTCACTTGTCTTTATCATGTTTTGAAGTCTATATTCGTGCATAGTTTTGGTGACTTGAGTATTTCTATCTGTGAAGAAGTGTTGCAAAAAACAGAATAGATTATATAGAATTTTCTCTTCCCCGTTTCAACTTAGACATTCCTGTGTTATAATGAACTATGTTTCAAATGAAGTGAAAAAATCTGGTGTACAAAAAGAGTTTGGTGTACAATAAGAATTTGAAGCATTCATATCGGTGGACATTTCTTTTTATCAGCATAATTCTTTGCTACAAGGTGTGAACCTTTTTTCTCTTGCTTTTCTTGTTTGCTTACATACGCAGGAATTGGATCTACTCAGAGATGACGCAAATGTATTTAAACTGATTGGTCCAGTGCTCGTGAAGCAGGATCTGGCAGAAGCAAATGCAAACGTGCGCAAGAGAATTGATTACATCTCTGCAGAATTGTATGTTTTTTTTTTCCATTATTTTTTCCTTTTTGGTTTTTTTAGGTCATGGATAGTAGTGACTCTAATACAGTAATACCAATCATTTGAAAACCATCATTAAACTAATTACTCGATGTGATTTTTTTCAAAGTGTCTTCTTCATTTTACATTTCTCTTATGTCTCTCGGTTATCAAGTTGTTACTTTTTTTTTAAATGAGGCGGTTTTTTAGTTTTTGGATGGTTCTAACTTAGCTATAGTTGATTGTATTATGACTCTGTATGTGTTGAAACTCGTAAGCCCTTGTCAGGCATACTATTTGAAACATTAGCTATGATTGTGAAAAGTAATGGGGCAAGAGAAACACCTTGTTTACAGCCTTTATGATGTAGCAGGGATTAGTGGTTAATTCCTTGGTTAATTATGATTATGATTATGATTATGATTAGTTTGTTTGGTTAATTCCTTGGTTAATTAAGATTAAGATGAAGATTAGCTTGTTTGGTTAATTCCTTGGTTAATTAAGATCAAGATTAGTCGTTTGATTTCTTGGTTAATTAGGATTATGGTAAGTTTGTTTGGTGAATTCGTTGTTTAATTTGGATTATGATTAGTTTCTTTCCAATTCTCCATAAGCCCCTCTTGTATTCCTAACTTTTTATTCTTAATAAATATTTGATTGATTTTTGGAGAGAATTTATCTTCTTAGGTCACACCAAATTAGAATCAAAACAATCATTTGAGCCAATAATGGCTGTCGTCCGGGGAGGATTGAAAAACTCTTGTTGATGCTGATCACAAGAGGGAGTTTTGTGAGTTGTGCTTGTTGTTCAACAACTCACATTTATATACAAGAGGTTTCTTTCAGAGTATTTATTCCCTTTTCAAGAAACAGGGAAGAATATTCAAGAATGAAATTTTGCTACACAAGAAGACAGTTCAAAGCCACTAAATCCACTTGAGGATTTGGATCATGGCCAATGGAGGTAGAAAATTATTCAAGGACACACCTAAATCCCGACATAGATTGTGAAGCCTTGGGGGGAATCAAGAATGGGGTGGTCGAAATCTATCAAATTTTGGATAAAATGTTTAGCGATTTTGATCCATGTAACCAAAAAGTTCAATACGTGTGAGAACTTGCTCGACCAAAGTTATCATGCAATTATTTCAAAATTCCATGTGTAACAAAGGAAGGTGAAAAACATTCAATCGCGTGAAAGAAAAACCTAGCGAAGGTGATGAAACAAACAAAATAGAAATTGCTCGAAACTATGGAATCGTGCAATAGGAATCTAAAGAACCTTGACTGAAATTCTATTGTGAAGAAGGAAGGAAAATTGATGCAGTAGGTGCGTAATTTTTGGGAGAGAGAGAATATGATGAAGGAGAATTAGTGGTTAATTAAATATTTTTGTTAATTTCATGGTTAAGTAGGGTTATGATTCGATTGTTTAGTTAATTCCGTAGTTAATTAAAATGAGGATTAATTTGTTTGGTTAATTAGGATGAGGATTAGTTTGTTTGATTAATTCCTTGTATAATTATGATTAAGATTTGTTTGCTTTTCCAACTCTCTATAAATAGAGAAGCACTCTTGTATTCTCTGACTTTTCATTTATAATAACAGTTCGATTGATTCTTGGAGAGATAGCTCTTCATACCCTCTTAGGCTACACCGCTATACAGGCTTGATAAGCCCTACAAGCTTATTTTATTGTCAAGGAAAATGGAAAACAAAATGTGGGAGATGCAGACATGCCTCCAAGATTTCCATTTGGGGCCAAAGTCATTCCTTGCAAGAACCTTGAGAAAATAATGTATTGAGCTTTTTAAAAGTTAATCTTCATAACTCACCTCCCCATTTGCCTCGTGAACATAGCTTAGCAGTTATAACATCTAACTTTTCAATCACGATAAAGATTTTATTGATTCTTGGAGAGAGAGTTCTCTTTTTATCCTCTTAGACCACACTACTTTACAGGCTTGATACGACCTAGAGGCTTATTTTATTGTTTAGGAAGATGGAAAATAAAATGTGGGAGATGCAAGCATGTCTTCAAGAAAGTCTTTCTTTGTAAGAACGAACCTCGAGAAAATCTTGATCTATCATGTATCGAGATTTTTTGAAGTCGAATCCTCATAATTCACCTACCCACTTACCAACTTGAGCATAGTTTAGCAGTTCAAATATCTACTCCTCTCTTTGAGATCAAAGTTTCAAGTTCCATTCCATCTTTGTTTTACTAAAAAAAAAGCTTCATACTCCACCCTTTTTCTTCCTCTCTTAATAGTTTTCCACTATCTTGTTGTCAAGTAAATGGAATCAACTATTTGACGATTAGGCACGAAGGCTGGAGGATTGGGGGAATGGTAGCAGGGATAGCCTCTTTCAGCTTGTTCAGAAGCACATTGGAACATTTTGTACAGTCTACTTTTACCAAATTGATGGGATGATGTTAGATACTTTGAGAAACCCTCTCTTTCTTTGGAATCAGACTAAAAGAAGTCTGATTAATGTAAAAGGTAGGAACATCCGGCTCAAGGAACTTCTGAAGCACCTCAAGCAGATTATTTTTTGGTAAATATTCCAACACTTATTTAAAAATTCAGAAGAGTGACTATCTGGGCCTGGAGCTTTGTAAGTTTCAAGTTTATTGGCTGTTTTAATCTCTTACACGGATACAAGTCTTTCCAAATGTTGACCATCTTCCTAGATATAGGTCTCTGTCCCAACTTGGTGAGAAAACAAGATAGGGAATCTTTTTTTCTTTTGATTTGAGAGGAGATAAGAACTTATTGAGTCAAATTATACTTCTTGGAAGGCTAGAATGAAAATTTATTTGCAATCAGTTGATTATAATTTATGGTTAAATGTTTGCAAAGGTCCTTACATTCTAATGAAAATTGTTAATAATATTGAAGTGCCTAAATTAGAAGAAGAATTTGATGAGCATGATATGAAAAAATGTTCCTTTAATGCTAGTGCTATAAATTATTTTTATTGTACTTTTAAGTAATTTAATAAAGTGTGAGTTAAAAAAAAACAAAAACAAAAATTAGCATGTTAGTCCATAATTATGAACTATTTTAAATGGATGTAAATGAGTCTCTTATTGATATGTTTACTAGATTTACTAATATTATAAATGCTTTAAAAAATCTTGGCAAAAGTATATTCTACCAAAATCTTGGCAAAGTATATTCTACCTTAAAAAATGTAAAGGATTTCACAAGACTTCGAGGCCAATGTTTGTGAGATCCTTTACGTTTTGAATTGCTTATAATATTAGTAAGTAAATCTAGTAAACATATCAACAATAGATTCATTTACATCCATTTTGAATAGTTCATAATTATGGACTAACATGTTAATTTTTTTTTTTCTTTTTAACTTGTAGAAGAACACAGACATTTGGTTAAATTCATCATTACTTAAGGCACAATAAAAACAATTTATAGCATTAGCATTAAAGGATATCATGCTCATCAAATACCTCTCTTAATTTAGGTACTTCAATGTTATTAATCATTTTCATTGGAATGTAAGGACATTTACTAACATTTAGTATAATTTGGCCCATCAAAATAAGGAGGTAGAGAGATAGATTATCCTTTAATAATGCGGTTATTAACTCGTAGGTTTGCCATATACTCAAACAATAAAGTTTATGAAAAGAAATTGAGTAACTTGCTCTCATACCAATTGTTGGATTGGTTTTTTTTTTTTTTTTTTTTTTTTTTTAAATTCGAACTTTTTATCAATTGAATGTCACAATTAATACGACAAATGTATAGAATAATTCAATCTAAGATAATAAACAATTAAAAACAAAACTAACAAATCACGATAATAATTTCAAAATTAAGGGAGATAGAGTTGGAGAAAGTAAACACGATAATTTTATAGTAGTTCGGTCAAATTCGACCTACTCCACTCTCCAAGTGCCTTTTGGTATAAAAATTGATGTTGTATCATGAAAACAGGTAATCAATGAAGAAAACTCCTAGACTATTGTTATAATCTTAGAAGACTATATGTACTTCTAAACAACAAAAAGGTTACAAGGTAGAGGTTGGTAGCGAAAACTTGTGTCAAAGGACGTTTTTGAAAGATAATGCTCCGAATATAAAAAGAAAATACTATGGCTACAAAAATATTTCTCATCTTTTCTCTACTGCCTGTATCTTTTTCTTTCTGAACAAAGAGACGTAAATTGGTTGGAGATAGCCTTTCTGCAAAGGAAAGGTTATTAGGAGGAAGGGTCAAGGTTTTGATAATGCAGGTTTATGGAGGGAAGGCTGTTCAACCATTTTTTCTCAATAGCTGGTGGAACAACCTATTTTTTCTTCTTACTGTTGCCTCCCAGATGGAGATGTTGAGAGAGAGTTGAACACAGGGAAGGGGATAAATGAAAAGAGGGAAATATAGATCAAACAAGAGAGCAGAGTCGATTTTTAAAATCTATTTCCTTGCATTTTGTTCTTTATCATTTACGACATTCTTCTTCCATATACGTTTACGATAGCGATAATATAGTTTTCTCATGCCAGTCGCCATTTTCATGCGTTTTAATTCAATAATATTTACACAATTCAGGAAACGTCTGGATTCAGCCCTTCAAGATTTGGAAGAGAAGCAAAATAGCAAGAGAGACGCTGTATGTTCTTCTCTACCTCATCGATCTTAAATTTAACCCTTTGGCTGATATTTGCAGGACCTCAACAAAAAGCAATAAAACATTTTTATTTTGTGTATGATTCTTGCATGATTAAATATGGTTTCTTCCTCTTTCAGATTCATTTTAATCTTTTATCTTTCTTTCCCAATACAAAAGAGTTACAATAAACTTATCCAATTGAACAAAAAGTAGAAAGCTATAAGAATGAAAATGTGGGGACGATTTACCCCAAGTATCATTAGTATCAACACGAGATGTGAATTTCAATAAAGAGCTTGAGTCATGAACTCACTTCAAGTTATTAAGATTATGGATAGAACAATCGAGTAGAATTTCATGACTTTAAACACCTTTACGTTTTCTATTGAACACATTAGGTTTGATCGTTAAGAGGAAATGATTGGCCCAAGCAGCTATTTATTGAAGATTACTTATTGTTGGTTTTCTGTTTTCCAGATATTGAAGTTACAGCAGAGGAGTCAATCTCTGCAGGCTGGAAAAGCTAAAGCGTAACATGTTCGGTTGTTTTTTTAGATGTACGTCCTGAACTTCTGTTTATTTTTTTGCAATCTCTCTTGTACCAGTTAAAGATGCACTGCTCACCCAAAAGCTTGACAATATTTAGTTAATTCAATTTTTATAATAGATTTGTGCCTTGCATCTGTTGAACTTTTATACTTCTTGCAAAGTATTTACTGAGAACTTGGCATCCTCTAAAAATTATTTAGTATATGTTTATTGACAAAACTTGGCATCTTCAAGGAAGAAGTATTGATGTTAAATTGCTTCTGAATTTCAAGGGTATAAGGGGTGTTTTATCCATCCTAGGGTGGTGTCTGCCACATTGGTCTAAATGGACTTTTGCTATGATTATTGTATGTGCTCTTGTATTCTTCTCCGTCTGATTTATTTCCTTCACAGCTTAACTAACGGTGGTTTTTTAGGATATTTAGCCTGAATTATGTACCATATGTATCATATTTGACCGTTTATTATTGACAAATATCTTGTATAATATTTAGCCTTCCATCACAGTTTACCATAAGTATCTTGTTTGACCCTTTATTATAGACAAATATCTTGTATGATATGTAGCCTTCCATTACGGTTTACCATAGGTATCATGTTCGATTCTTTATTATAGACAAATATCTTGTATGGTATTTGGCTTTTCATTACGGTTTACCATAGGTACCCTATTTGACATTTTATTATAGACAAATATCTTGTATGATATTTAGCCTTCCATTACGGTTTACCATAGGTATCAAGTTCAACTCTTTATTATAGACAAATATCTTGTATGGTATTTGGCCTTTCATTACGGTTTACCATAGGTACCATATTTGACCCTTTATTATAGACAAATATCTTGTATGATATTTAGCCTTCCGGTTTACCATAAGTATCATGTTTAACCATTTATTATAGACAAATATCTTGTATGATATTTAGCTTTCCATTATGGTTTATCATAAGTATCATGTTTGACCCTTTATTATAGACAAATATCTTGTATGATATTTAGCCTTCCATTACGGTTTACCATAGGTATCATGTTTGACTCTTTATTATAGACAAATATCTTGTATGATATTTAGCCTTCCATTACAGTTTACTATAGGTATCATATTTGACATTTTATTATAGGCAAATATCTTGTATCCATTTATTGCTCTTTTCATTTCTTTTGTAATTTATTTGATTCCGTAAATGATTATAAATAGAGAACTTTCACCGCCATATAGGTGTGTTAGTTAGCAAATATTCTCACCATACACCTCTTTGTTACCCATCTTTTAAGTCTACAATTATTGGGCCACGTTGCCATCCCCATTTTAGTCTGACTTTCACCACGTTGCCATCCCCACGTTGCCCATCTTTTAAGTCTACAAAGGGGTTGGACATAAAGCGGTGTGCCAACAATGACGTGGGCCTCAAAGAGGGGTGGATTAGGGGTCCCACATCGATTGGAGAAGAAATGAGTGCCAACGAGGACGCTGGGCCTCGAAGGGGGTGGATTGTGAGATCCCACATCAGTTGGAGAGGGGAACGAAACATTTTTTATAAGAGTGTGGAAACCTCTCCCTAGAAGACGCATTTTAAAAACTTTGAGAGGAAGCCCGAAAGGAAAAGCCCAAAAAGAACAATATCTACTAGCGGTGGGTTTGGGCTGTTACACACACAAAGATTGGTGGCACATAAAGCGTTTCGAACGAGATTCTGTCCTCATTTGGTAGTTTTAAATCAAAATGCAGAAATCTATTGTTTTAGGCCGTGGGTATAGTTTTTTGAGAATGACTTTATTTGCCACAGTTCCTAGACTAACTTCTTTGCTTACTGAATTTTAAAATGTATCATTTCTATCTGTTATTTTGCAAAATATTAAATTAGCTATCAACAACCACCACAAGCAGCTTCACTCTCAGGAAGGTAGACATGAAAGCAAGCGAGGTATGTCTAGTTTCTTTTTATTGGAGTGACGGGTGTTAAAATATCATCACTAGCTCAATAGGGTCAAGCCCAATAATTGTACGAGCCTATTGAATATTAACTCTTAGGAAAATGATTTAAGTATTTTAAAATAAAAACATCTATATATTTTAGGAATAAATTGTTTAGCCTCTACTATAGATACCCCTCCATCCTACCTAGGTTTTCATCCCAAGAAATACAAAGTACAGAATGCAGCAGATGTTTCTACAGAGTGTCCTATAATCTATTCTCAATTGGTGTTAATAAGGAGTGCGAGTGTAACAGCTTGAGTCCACCGCTAGCAGATATTGTCCACTTCGGACTTTCCCTTCAAGGTTTTTAAAACGCGTTTGCTAGGGAGAGGTCTCCACACCCTTATAAAGAGTGTTTCGTTCTCCTCCCCAACCGATGTGAGATCTCACAGTGAGTGTTTTCTACACAGAATTGTGTTCAACATGTAGGGAAAAAAAACGAAGAGAGAGAGACACAAAAGGGACTATGCGCGGAGGGCCTTCTCGTGGTGATGATTATATCAGAGATAGAAATGCAGTTGAGATGACCATGGTGGAAGGGGATGAGAGGTATCAATAATTTTTTTATGGCATACTTTCCACGTTTCTTTTTGAAACTAATGATTCTCCTTTTGAATGGCCTTGATTTTATTTCTTCATATTGATTTTAAGCTGAGACAAAAATAAAGTATGATATGGTAAATGACATAGAACCCATTTGGAAACCAAGCAAGGAGGTCCATTTATTGTGAATCATCATCGTGCTACTGATCATAACCATTCTGTTCTTTGTACATTTGCCCAAACCCCAAATGGAACTCCCTGCCGCAGACCATTGTTTTTGTATGGTTTTAGTGGCTTGTTAGCTTGAGCTTCAACATACGCCACATTCGCAAGAAGTTATACCCATAAACTAGGATTTTTCTGATTCATTTCTTTTAGAAAATGGAGGATGTGATGCTTGTCCTATGTCCTGATCCTGGATGAGTCGATGTGCCTAAAATTGGTTTCCATTGAATTGAGAAATAAGTTCAACTATTCGTCCCTAACCCCGAGTTTTGAGGTTGCCAAAAAATACTCTAGGCCATACTCCGTTTTCACCAAGTTTGTGGCTGCAGGTATCTTTAAGGACGACTGATGCTCGCCAAGGGTAGGAATTTGAGCTAAGAGTGATAAGCGTGTGAAAGTAATTGAGATTTTGAATAAGAATCCCCGTTTTAACCAAGCTCACTATTGTCGTTTCTGACATGAACGCATCCATTTAATGCGTTGTGATGCACATCTATACATGAAATAGAGGCGGAAAGACTTAGAGTTCTTGAGAGTGATATATGTTTGGTTTTGTATACATGATGCACATGGGACGATGTATTATTAAGTCCCACTATAGTTATTTCTCATTTGATTGCATATTCAGACTCTTACACTGGAATCACTTATAAGTGTATTTTTAATGCTTAATATTTTTTCTTGAAGAATAGGTAAGGTGGGTGACATATTGTTTGTCGAATGTGTAATATTGTTTGTCGAATGTGTAATGGGTCGAAGTCAGTCTAGAATCTAGCTTTTGCATTTATGTTATTTCATTCATTTTTTTTTAATGAGATTGTATTATGAGATTCTTTAAATTATTTTATATTTCGATGTATTTATATGTTTTATGAAGTATTTCTTTTGGTTCTATTAGCATACGTGTAGTAACGACTTTAATCAGACGAAGTATAAAGGTGTCGGGTCGTTGATTCTGGCTTCTATATACTCATAGTCCCGAAGAATAATCACATAAAGATATCGATATCAAAGGGTAGCTCCAAGTTTCACTTTCTCAGAGCAAATGGGGTGCCAACTTTTTACTACACACTGCAAATTAGATGTCTAAACGCCGAGAAGCACGCGTAAGGTACTTGGTATTCGATTTTGTGGTCTGCATATCTGATCATTATATCATCCACAATATTAGCACTAAGGGCAGGCTTCCCCACAAAGGCCTACCAACCCCACAAGCAAGAGGATAAGACCCCTTTTAGGTTTTGGTTGTTCTTTCTCAATAGTGAAAGCAAAACTTCTCTTAGCTTTTTGTTGTCCTTGTTTTGTGAATTGTAATTTGAATGTTTCTATCCTTTTCTTCTTCCTCTTGAGATGAATGAAACTAGATATGAAATGTTAGGGTCGTTACTTTCTTAGGGTTTTTTTATTTAGTTACGTGAGATTCCACGTTCTTAATCTTGATAGAACTGGTGGGCACCGGACGGTGTGTCAGCGAGGATGTTGAACCCCGAAGGGGTGAATTGTGAGATCCCACATCGAGAGGACGCTGAGCTCCAGAGGGGGTGTATTGTGAGATCCCACCTTGAGAGGACGCTGAGCCCCAGAGAGGGTGTATTGTGAGATCCCACATCGAAAGGACGTTGAGCCTTGAAGGGCGTGATTGTAAGATCCCACATCGATTAGAGAGGGAACGAGTGCCAGCGAGGACGTTGGGCTCCGAAAGGGGGTGAATTGTGAAATCCCACATCGATTGAAGAGGAGAACAAGTGCCAGAATCCTCGCTAGTCCTGAGTGGGGATGAATTGTGAGATCCCACATCGGTTAGAGAGAGAAACAGAACATTTTTTCTAAGGATGTGAAAACCTCTCTCTAGCATATGTGTTTTAAAAATTGTAAGGGGGAGTCCAAAAGGGAAAACCCAAAAAGAACAATATCTGCTAGCGGTGGGCTTGAGCTGTTACAAATTCACTATTCTAAATGAATTTATAACTTTTTAAACCAATTGAGTTCCACTCAAGTCGATAAAAATCTTAAATAGATTGGATGTTAACATTGAGGCTGAACTATTAGTGGTATGTTTACGAGCATACGCCCTACTGGTAGGATTATGTTCAATTAAAGAAAAAAAAGGGTTTGAATCATAACCCAATAATTTCTCTTTGCTATAAAGTGGTGGATGATATTTGCATAAAAATGGAAAAAAAACAAAGGTGTCCTAAATAGCATGATGATATTCATTGAAATTCTTATGCAATAATCCATGCTCCTTGTACGTCAAAATCCCACTCTTTCTTGGAGACAGTACGATTATGCAATAATGCTGTCTCTTGTCATTGCTATAAAAAATTAATATTAATACATATTTATAAATATACAACAAAAAGATCGATCCATAGAAACCCAATTTTAGTTACCGATCTTTTGTTGCAATGTCCGATCGAATAAGGATATTGAAAATATAATAGTTAAAAAAACTTTAAAAGAATTAATAGTTACTGTTTATACTCACAAATGACTTCATTTTATAAGCTCAAAAGTGAAGCGTGTCTAGTTTCGAGCAATCTTATGTTAGCGACCTCCTAAAACCGTTCTTAGTTCGAAAAAATTTGAGTGAGGATAGAGCAGGCTGAAAAGGTTAGTGTTTGTTTGTGCACATAATTTTCACTCTTATTAGCGATTTAAGATAAGTAACATGATCATGTTTGGGTATGTAAGGGAACAAAGTGGTCGTCAAATGCATGAGATGTTACAATTTTAAACTCGGAGAAATTTGTTCTTTTTTAAAAGCAATACTAAAAAAAGGCGGCTAAGATCGAATCTTATAACCTGAATGAAAGAGATTAGGGTTTCGAAGTTCCCCGATAAAATTACAATTACAAGGAGGAAGTAAAGCCCGTTTACTATAAAATGTAGGAATTGAATCGTATCATACAATAGAGGCAACTTCATTCTCGTAAACCCTAATAAATTTCATTTTCATGCATTAACAATCTTTTCATTAATTACTTTACCTATTTATTCTTTTTAAATCCTCACAACTAGTAAATATTTTTATTTTTTTAACCAAAATATAAAATTAGAAATAAATTTTTTTTAAAAAAAAACAATTAACATATACTTGGTATCGGATTTTGTCGGACAAAATAATTTGCATTATAAATTTAAGAAATAATTATATTTAATTATTATTTTTATTTTATAAAACATATTAATTTTTTCGGAACTAAATATGTTTTTTTATATGAAAATAAGATTTTTTTTCTACCGAATTCTTTATTTTTCAGAAATAAATTTTTGAATCAAGAAATAATTGTCATTTTTCTTTTAATTTTGAATTTTAAAAATATTTATAAAAGAAGATAATGAAACAAAGAAAGTAGAAATAGTATTTATAAAATTAATTTTAAAAAAATCAAATAATTATCCAATCGGTCAAGAATATAATATTCCATAAAAAAAAAAAAAAATTACTTTTTATTTTATTTATTCACTACCTATTTATAATTATGGATTAAAAATAATAAATATTTATTTTTATTCTTCACCTTAGCCTAAAGGAATCAAATTTCAGTTTAATATTGGCTTCTAGTCTACATCATATATCTCAACCACAAATAAAATTATAGGTTTATTTTTATTTTTATTTTTAAAAAATAAAAATAAAAACAAAATTCAAATAGAATATGATAACATTTTTTATTTTCCATTAAAAAAAACATTTATTTTTATTTGAAGGAATTGATGTTAAATTTCATATTGGCTTAGATATCAAGTCTACATCATAAATAAATATAATAAGCATATGCTTAAAAAGATTAGGCTCCAACCTCATCCACAAATTAATTAAAATAAATATGACATTATTAATTTTAAAAAAAAACTATATAAATATTAATATAATTTAATAGTTCAAAACACCCGTAATCTAAAAAGAATTCTAATTTAAAACGATTTAACTAAAAAATGAGGCTTAAGATAATAACGGTATGTTAGTGATGTGTTTGATATTAGGTATAAAAGTA
This sequence comes from Cucurbita moschata, assembly GCF_002738365.1. NCBI lineage: Eukaryota > Viridiplantae > Streptophyta > Magnoliopsida > Cucurbitales > Cucurbitaceae > Cucurbita > Cucurbita moschata. The sequence continues at coordinate 2,877,597 of NW_019268535.1, forward strand.
ACATGTAGTATTATATTAGTCAAACGATAGTTATTAGTTTAAGGACATAGGGTACCCCTTGTTTTTTAGGGTAAGAAAGAGAAGAGAAGTGCTATAGCACTGAAATAACCCATGTCGTACTCCCGAAAAAAACGGGAATAACCTTCAACAAAAAAGATGCCTCTCAAAACTTCTATCTTTGCGTCGGTGAATGTTATTGGAGGTTCTGGATGGTGAATGTTATTGGAGGTTCTGGATGGTATATTTTATGAAGTATATATGAATGATATATTGTGTCAATAATAAGCTGATATATGGAAAAAGTGTCATATGCTGTAACAGTTCAAGCCCACTGTAGCAAATATTGTCCTCTTTGGAATTTTCTTCTCGCACTTCCTCTCAAGGTTTTAAAAAACATCTACTGGGAGAGATTTCCACTCCTCTCCAACTGATATGATATATCATAATCCACCCCCTTGGGGCCTAGCATCCTCGCTTAGCACACCGCCCAATGTCTGCCTCTAATATCATTATTAACAGTTCAAGCCCACCGCTGACAGATATTGTCCTCTTTAGCCAGTTACGTATCGCCATTAGCCTCAAGATTTTCTAAACAACATCTACTCAGGAGAGGTTTGTACACCCTTATAGAAAACGTGATTTTCTAAACAACATCTACTCAGGAGAGATTTGTACGCCCTTATAAAAAAGGTTTTGTTTCCCTGAAATCTCAGATGTTCATAAATTATTTTATTTTATCTTTTTCGTGAAAAGCTTGTAAATTTGACAACGAATTCTGCCACCCGTTACTCGTGGAGAAAAAGGAAAAGAGAATTAATGATATGATTCTATGCCCTTGGCCTTGGGCAAGGGAATCAAGGTTTATCTCCATATTTGCTAGTAGTCAAATCATGAAATATGGAGCAAAAATAAATAAATAAATAAATAAATAAATAAATAAATAAAAGGGTTAGGGAGTGTGAACCACAAATAAATAAAAATGATGGGCCATAATTAAAAATAAAAAAAAAAAATATGATTTTTTTTTTTAAAATAATTATAAAAAAGTATTTTGCATTTTTGGTGGAGAGAATATTTTGGTCCCTTCCTTCCCTTTCCCCCTAACCCAAACCCCCAACTTTAGGGTTTCGTCTATATATATATATATATATATATATATATTTATTTAGATGCAAAAATTAAAATATATTTTTATTTTATTAATTGTGCGTTAAAAATATCTTTTTTAGATTGATTTTTTTTTTCAATAATTAATTTTTTTTATACATTTTACTATTTTTAAATAAATACATATTAATTATAAGATGAAATTAATAAAAAAAAACCCGATAATTTAATTAGATATATAATCTAAGTTTAGTTAAATTTTTAAACTTATATAAATAAAATAAAAGGAAAAAGTGTAATAATTAAATAAACAACTAATTAAAAACATCAAATTATAAAAAATAAAAAAAAATCATAATAATTAAATAAATAACTAATTAAAAGATTATTAAGCTAAAAAATTAACCTACTAAATTTTAATAATTCAATACGAGTAATTTCTAGCTGTGGTGGCTCAAAATTCTATTTAATGAGTGATTTTTAAAATATTTTTTTTAATTTATAAATTATTTTATTGAGAGTAAAGATTCGAACATATCACTTATTTATTGAGGATATATATTTTTATTAAAAGATTATTTTTTTTTATTGTTATTTAATTTACAATTACGTGTTTTTATAAATAGTATATAATAAAAGTTTTAAATATTTATTTTTTTAAAAGAAAATGGTGGAAAATAATGAAAATGATGACACGAGATGGTTAGAATAAAAATTAATCGAGAGAATGTGAACAGAATTTTGGAAAAAGAAAGTCTAATCGGTCAACCCTACCGCCTACCCTATGGATTTGTCGCCCTCAAATAATAATAATATTACTTTATTTCAAATAAACCCTTAAAACTTTTAAAATTTTCGATTATACCCTTAAATTTTTTAAAAATATTTCTACTGTATCCATAAATTTGTCCGCTTTTACCCGTTATGTATTGTTGTCAGTTCCTCGCAATTTTAAATCACGTCTACTAGAGAGATGTTTTGTTCCCCTCTCCAACCGACATGGGATCTCACGAAAAATACTTTTGAAATTTTGAGAGTGACATTAATACCCTTGACTTTTTATTAAAATAATAATAATTTATTTTTTACCGTTAGTATACAGACGTAAAATCGTTTAGCTACATCTCATAAACTCCGAACTTTAAAAAAAAAATTGTTAAAAGTTTAATATTAATATATATATATTAAGTTTTTTTGCTCCATTTTTAAAGTTTTTAAAAAAATTTAAAGGTATTAATCAAACTTTTGAAAGCTAAGTTCAAAACGCTACATATAAATTTAAATTGATTTTTGAATTAATTTAAATCTTTCTCTACATATAAGTTCAAAACATCAATAACAAAGAACCGAGCCCTACAAAAAATCCTTCTCTATATAGATTTTTGAATAGTTATTCGATCAACCAGAGACGGAAACGTGTACTAATCGAAGTGATGTGATTTTACCCCATTTTTTATATAAAAAAAAAAAAGAAAAAAAGTAACAGTTCTCAAAATCATTATTAATGGTCAAGGAAAAGAATTTTTTTTCTTCTTTTTTTTCCAAAAAAAAAAAAAAAAAAAATGGGGAATCTAAAAAGCCCATATATATATTTGTTTATTTATTATAATTTAAATTTATATAATTAAAAAAAATGGATTAATGATAGCCAACTAAAATGATACTCTGGCATAAAAAAAGGGTACAGAAAGTTAGGGAAAAAAAGAATCATGAGCTGATATCTTGTATCCTACCCACCATTTTTACACGTGTCCACCATTACCTCTCCAAATCAATCTCGACCGTCCAATATCTTTTCTTTTTTTTTTTTATAAATATTTTGATAGTGCATCTAATAATAATTAATTAATTAAATAAAAAAGAGTTTTTATAATTTGTCTGCCACTTCCTCAAAATTCTTTATTTCCAGCTCGGATATTTAACTGCGTCGTCTTCTTCTTCTTCCTCCTGTGAACAGCTTCCATTTCTCCGGTAGCTTTTCCGACCAAAAAAATGGGATGTTCTTGTCGGAAGCGGTTCTTGAAGCGGTTTTGCGCCGACGAGGTCCAAATCAATGGCGGCCTTCAAAGCAGTTTTGACCTCTTGCCTTCCCTTGGCGCCTCCATCAGCCACTCTACCAGCCTTCCTAAACGCATCATTTCCCCTTTCAACCCTTGTTATCGGTAAATTATATTGATTTTAGCTTCCTTACTTAAATAAATCGTTCGTCCTGTCGAGAATTTAGACGCCCACGTTAGGTAATTAAGAGGAAGATCATTTGATCATGCGTTTATAGAGAACGGTAATAATCTAAGCTCACAGCTAACAGATATTGTCTTCTTTACGCTTTTTCTTCTGGCTTTTTTTTCAAAGTTTTTAGACTGTGTCAGCTAGAGAGTGGTTTCCACGCCCTTATAAATAATGTTTTGTTCTCCTCTTCAATCGATGTGGGATCTTACAGGAACACTATCTCTATTGGTACGAGAGCTTTTGAGAAACCAAAAGCTCAAAAATGCAAAATCATGAGAGCTTATGCTAAAAGTGGATGATATCGTACAATTGTGGAAGTTTGTTGTTTCTAACATGGTATTAGAGTATGCCTTTAACTTAGTGTCGAACAGGGACTCTATTAGATGTGAGATCCCACATCGGTTCGAGATGAGAAAGAAACATTCTTTATAAGGGTGTGGAAACCTCTCACTAGCAAACGCGTTTTAAAACCCACATCAGTTGGGGAGGAAAACAAAACATTTTTTAGAAGAACGTGAAAATCTCTCCATAACATACGCGTTTCAAAAATTTCGAGGGAAAGCCAAAAGATGACAATATCTGCTAGTTGAGGTGAGCTTGAGGTGTTGCCGTACGAGAGTTTTCAGAAAATCAAAACCAAAACCACGAGAGCTTATGTTAAAAGTGGATAATATCATAACATTATGGAGGTTCGTTGTTTCTTTTAGCGTAGTGTCAACCAAGGACGCCATAGAATTAGTCGACAGTACCAAGGTCAAGTCTTTAGCCAAGTGTCGAACAGGGACTCTATAAAAAGAGTCGAGTCTCGATTAAAGGGTAATTTGGGTATATTATTATAACGTTAGTACTAATATTTTGTATTTGTCATGTGTTTCAGAGCATGGGAGATATGGCTAGTGATCCTAGTGATCTACTCAGCTTGGATATGTCCATTTGAATTTGCCTTTCTTCCCTACAAACAAAATGCTCTTTTCATCTTTGACAACGTTGTCAACGTGTTTTTCGCCGCCGACATCGTTTTAACATTCTTTGTCGCATATCTCGATGCTCGATCCTATGTTCTCGTCCACTCCCACAAAAAAATTGCACTCAGGTTCGATCCACAAAAACAACATTAATATTATTATTATTTTTTATTTTTATTTTATTTACTATTATTATTATTATTATTTTTTTAGGTATTTGTCTACTTGGTTTGTTTTGGATGTTTGTTCGACTGCGCCATTACAATGGATAAGCTTCTTGCTCACGAACCGAACTCGGGAGGCTGGGTTCAAGCTTTTGAACATGCTCCGGCTATGGCGGCTCCATCGGGTCAGCTCTTTCTTTGCGAGGTTTCTCTTCTCTTTCTAAACTTTTACAATGATATGATATTGTCTATTTTAAACATAAATTCTCGACATTGTTGTCGGTCTAATATAACTCTATCAACTCTATCCCAAATCGTTACTAAGACTGTGAGATCGTACATCGGTTTGGGGAGGAGAATGAATCATTCTTTATAAGGGTGTGGAAACCTCTCACTAACAACCGATGAGTTTTAAAAATTTTTAGGGGAAGCCCGAAAATGAAAGCTAAAAAAGGACAATATCTGATAGCAGTGAGTATTAGAGATCTTAATGGGCGAAGTAGGGACGAGAAGTCTTTGTCATTCCCATCGTGCAAAAATTTTCATTTATTATTTTAAAGGATCGGGGCATGTTAACGGGTGAAGACGAGTTTTTCCCATTTTTGTCATTCCCCTTTCAAATTTTTTTTAATGAATTATATATATATATTTTTTATGAAGTTTTTATTAAAAAAAATGTAAAATATTCTAATAAATATATTTATATAGAAGTGGAGCGGGATAGGACTAGGGAATGTAGTCTCCGTCTCACCCACTCCCTGTCCCAACGATCAAATGGATATCTCTTGTCTAGACCTTCGAGTTGAACAAACCTCACAACTTCTTTGTTCAATACCAGAAGATAGATAAATAAGAGCCCGAATTTGATACGACTCGTTAAGAATGTAAGAGCCCAAGCCCACCGCTAACAGATATTGTCCTCTTTGAGCTTTCTCTGTCGTGCTTTCACTCAAAGTTTTTAAAACGCGTCTGCTAGGGAGAGATTAAGAACGGCGAATCTGTAGAGATACTATCTTTACTTATATACCTATAATCTTCTCCCGAGCCAACGTAAGACTCTAACCTAGCTCCGATCCAGCTCGAGGTAACCCGTTTGGTGCGTTATTTTCCAGGCTAGAAAAGGACATCAGGTTCAATTATTTCTGGGTCCGTTGCACAAAGCTCATTTCTGTAAGTACTAATCAATGTTTTTCTCCATAATTAACCCAAAGTTTATGCTAATCATTGGTTTAATGCATATTACAGGTTACATTATTTGCAGTACACTGTGCTGGGTGCTTTAATTTTGTTATAGCCGACAAATATCCTGTCCCAAAACGAACATGGATTGGTGCAGCTAACCCTAATTTCAAGGAAGATAGCCTTTGGAATCTCTACGTTACTTCAATTTATTGGTCCATTACCACCTTAACAACCACTGGCTATGGCGATCTCCATGCTGAAAACCCTCAAGAAATGTTGTTTGATATCTTTTACATGCTCTTCAATTTGGGGTTGACTTCTTATCTCATCGGTAACATGACGAATCTCGTCGTTCATCGGACTAGTCGGACCCAAAATTTCGTAAGTATTATCTTATTTAAATGAGAAACGAAAAACGAAAAACGACCCGTAATACTAATTTCTTTGTAGAGGGATTCGGTACGAGCTGCGACGGAGTTTGCGTCGAGAAACCAGTTACCGGATGGGATACGAAACCAGATGTTATCGCATATATGTCTCAAGTTCAAGACGGAGGGATTGAAGCAACAAGACACGTTGAATGAGCTTCCGAAAGCGATTAAAGCTTCCATTGCTCATTATCTGTTCTACCCAATTCTTCACAAAGCTTACCTTTTTGAAGGCGTTTCTCGTGACTTTCTTTCCCAATTGGTAATCATTCTTAAACCCTTTCTGCTCATGCACGTGTCATTTATGTTTTATACTTATGATGCTTTGATGATGACGTATGATGATGTGGATGAGTTATATGATGATGTTTTATGATGTGTTATTTGATGACGTTGTATGACGATGACGATGTAAGATGATAGAGTTTCTTTAATATAACTCCTCTTGGGTCTAGGCCCTTGCACGTGTCATTTATGCTTTATACTTATGATGCTTTGATGATAACGTATGATGTATGACGTACGATGACGTTGATGAATTATATGATGATGCCTTATGATGTTTTACGATGATCATGATGTGTTATTTGATGACGTTTGATGACGTTGTATGATGATGACGATGCATGATAATATGACGATGTAAGATGATGGGGTTTCCTTAATATAACTCCTCTTGGGTCTAAACCCCAGCACGTGTCATTTATGCTTTATACTTATGATGTTTTGATGATGACGTGAATGAGTTATATGATGATGCCTTATGATGTTTTACGATGATTATGATGATGACACTTAATATGACGTTATTTTTCATATTAAGATGAAATGCATGTTTTAAACGTCATGTTGCATTATAATGACGATTTTCCTAGGACACAACCCCGATTAATATTAATGATGATGAATGTATGAAAACCAATACACGTATATTACAGACAGTAAGTATCAATTCTTGCATATTAAGGTATCAGATGTGGAGGCCGAGTATTTCCCACCTAAGGAAGATATCATACTCCAAAACGAAGCTCAAACCGATCTCTATATATTGGTCTCGGGCAGCGTGGTAAGCAATAAAAAAAAACCCTTTAATTCTCGTTTGAAAATTACGATATTTGCCATTTTGCTAACTTTACGAGACGTAAATGCAGGATCTAATATCGAACATTGAAGGCCATGATAAAGTATGTAATAAAATTTATATTATTTATAACCTATGGTTTTGTTCATGTTTATTCAATGCATATATTAAAGTTTTATTTTATCATATGATTCTATAGGTTATTGGAAGAGCAATTGGTGGAGAAATGTTTGGAGAATTTGGAGTGTTATGTGAAAAGCCTCAACCTTTCAAAGTTCAAACCTCAAAGCTTTCTCAAATATTGAGGCTCAAGAGAGATTCTTTGTTGTATATTATTCAATCAAATTTGGAAGATGGGAATATTATAATGAATAATTTTTTCATGGTATAATTTTTTAATTTTTTATGTATAATTTTTTATTTTTCTTTTTAATTTTCTAATTATTTTTTAATTATTGGTAGAAAAGGAAGGAATATGAACGAACGGGCGGTATTTGGAGCGACGGTGAGCTAAAGAGAAATGAAAACCGTTGTGAAGATGATGATGACGTTATTGAACGACTAGGGGAAATGGGAAGGCGAAGAAACGGGAACGTGGGAAGTTTAGACGAACATCGAATTGAGTTTGATGAGGTCGACTCGTTGGAAAATTTGGCGATAAGCTCTTGTTTGAATGATTCAAGAGGAATCAAGAAAAGGGTTACTGTACATATGAAGTCTCGAGATGGAAGTACGGTTGAGAGTCAATATGGGAAGTTAATGCTTCTCCCGGGTTCAGTAGAAGAGCTATGCACAATTGCAGGTATGTTATGATTTAGCGTTTATAATATGATTATGATATCACGAGGCTAAAACAAATATTGATTGATTGCAATTACTACTGTTTGTTCGGTGCAGGGAGAAAGTTTGGAGGAAAAATGGCCACAAAAGTTATGAGTGCGGATAATGCAGAAATTGATGATATAAGTGTGATTCGTGACGGTGACCATTTGTTTCTTCTTTATAATGATTGAAAAATGTGGTCTCGAGTAGCGTTGACAAAAAAAAAAAAAAAAAAAAAATCAATATTTTTTTTAGTGTCGGCTCATGTAAAGTCTTGTAAATTTTGAGGCAACTTGTTGAGATTATCCACCAAAATCTTTCTGGAGGGAGAAACGTCGATATCAAATCACTGAAGTTCGTAAGAATAAAAATATTCCACGATAGATAAGCGCCTATCATTGCTATGCACGTTCTGACTTTAGCTTTTTCTTCTTTGATTAGTATTAACAAAAGTTCGATCTCTTTCATTGGAACTTGGAGTGTCAAAAGTTAGTCAAGTAATTACGTGTAACGATCCATGTCTAGAATTCAGAATCTCGATTGCCCCGATAGTCCCCTACGTTATGGTGGTCACGTTATTTATTTCTCGTTTCTAAAAATAAAGACTATCCCCATTGTAACAGCCCAAGCCAAACGTTAGCAGATATTGTCCACTTTGACTCGTTACGTATCGTCGTCAGCCTCACGATTTTAAAACGCCTTTGCTAGGAAGCGGTTTCCACACCCTTATAGGAAATATTTCGTTCTCCTCTCTAACCAAGGTGGGATCTCACAATCCACCCCTTGAAGGGGGTAGCTCTAATACCATTTTGTAACAACTCAATCCCAGCGCTAACAAATATTGTCCGTTTTGACCCGTTACGTATCGCCGTCAACCTCACAATTTTAAAACACGTATGCTATGAGAGGTTTCTACACTCATATAAGAAATGTTTCATTCTCCTCTCCAACCGATGTGGGATCTCACAATAGACTAACACGAACCCTTTCAATAGACTAACACGATCACTCTCAGATACGGTCAAGGTTCATTGACCTACTTATTTACTCGAGTATCACATTACGAATTTAGTATAAATCAAGCTACTTTGAATCAATCTCTTAGCCATATTTTTATTCTATTCTCTTTCGGATGTGGAGGAACCCATGTTTAGGTTTAAGTGAAAGTGTACCGAGTAAGATTTTAAGATACCCATTTGTAAACGTGTAAAGAATAGATTTAAGATACCCAATATTGTATGGAACACGACCACTTCACATATACCAAATGTTAGGTTAAATTACAAAGCTGATCCCTATGCTTTAACCTTAATTTTATTTCGAGTCATCATTTAATTTTATTCTTTAAAATTTATCACGTATTTTGGTCACGACGTGACAAATCGCTCAAATGATTGGAAATTTGGAATAATAATGGCATAAAGGGTGACAAGCTAAGGAGAGGTTATGTTACGGAGAGGTTTCCACACCCTTATAAGGAATGTTTCGTTTCCTTCTCCAACCGATTCGGGATCTAACCATCCACTCCCTTGAGGGCCCAATGTCTTTGGGGCACACTACTCGGTGTCTAGTTTTGATACCATTTGTAACAGCCTAAACCCACGTTAGCAGATATTGTCCAGTTTGACCCGTTATGTATCGCCGTCAGCCTCACGATTCTAAAACGCATCTGCTAGGAAGAGATTTTCATACCCTTATAAGAGATGTTTCCTTCCCTTTTTCGACGTGAGATCTCACAATACATACATACATACATACATACATACATACATACATACATACATACATACATACATACATACATACATACATACATACATATATATATATATATATATATATATATATATATATATATATATATATATATATATATATACTTAATAAGTGAACTTCACCGTTGGTGTTAGAAAATACAAAGACATGCAACATGAATGGGACCGTTCTACACACCGCTTATATGGACCCACCAGTCGGTCGACACACCTCTTGGGCCAATTTTCTGGTCAGGCTAACATTCTTTGATATTGTTGCCGAACACCCGAAAAGAACGGTGATCGTAGTGGCATCATGTTAAACATGACAATCCTTTTCCTTTTTCATAACGTATGCGCCCGTACTCATCATAAGGGGAAAATGTTCCCATGTTTGTGACATACAATAATGCATGAGGTCCCAACATTTTTCACATTAATTAAATCATATAATTAAAACATATTTCGGAGTTGCATATCATTCATGTCATACATCGTGTCATATCATATCATGTACATAACATATCCCTCGACATACCATATCATATCATCAAACATTTATGATCATAACATGTACCATATCATCTAACATATCATATCGTAGACATATCATTTCATAAAACATCTCACACATATCAAACATACGACACGTACCGAGCTACTGGGTACGTGCCATCTACATAACACAAACTTCTAACCATGCCGATAGTAAGACTACTTACTTGGATGACCTTAGCCGACGTTCTCCCTAAACTTGAATATGCTTGATTTCAGCCCTCGAAGTTGTTCCAAGTATGGTCGAGATGTATATGTTTAATTCAACTCAGATGAAACGTGTGCTCAACCTAACTTTTTCAATATCGAGTCTCACACGTAATATGCTAACCTAAACGATGGAGCTTTTAAAGTTAACAATAAAAATTAAACTATAATAATAAAATACAAAATTAAGAAAAAAAGTGGTGTGGATTTAAGATATTTACCCCTGAAAGCTCAGGTATATATTGGGAGAAAAGCCCTAGCCCCGCGCATTCGAAACCAGTCGGGAAGAGGGAGATCGGTGACAGAGGCATCAGCAGCTTCTCTTCTCCTCCGAGATGGTGTCTTTTAGGGTAAGACATGATTTCCGTTCTTTTAGATCTCTTAATTTTGTATAATGGATGATATAGGAAGCATCAACAGAGGCATTCTCTATGTATTATGATGAATTTTTCGTATGTTTATTAGATTAGTGCAGGGATACGGAGAGGCATTGAGTATTTGATTTTCTTCTTCATTGATTTGTTTTTTCCGTGATTCCAGAACAATTTTGAAATGCGATTTGATCACATTTTTGTTTGATTAGTTTTTTTCTGAATCGAAATTAACGCGGTGGATTCGAGGAGTGTTTAATTAGTATTTTTTTTTTTTTTTTTTTTTTCAGTTCCACCAATACCAGGTTGTAGGAAGGGCGATTCCATCTGAATCAGATGAACACCCTAAGATTTACCGAATGAAGTTATGGGCCACTAATGAGGTTCGGGCTAAGTCCAAGTTCTGGTGAGTTTCACGTTAGAAATGCCAATGCATTTCACTTTCGGAAAGCTATTGGATGGAGTTGTTTAATTGTGACGAGTTGTCTAATTTTTTCGAATCAGGTACTTTTTGAGGAAGTTGAAGAAGGTCAAGAAGAGTAACGGACAAGTGCTTGCTATTAATGAGGTAATACATGCGTGGAACAATGGATATCTTTTGAGTTTATTTACATTAAGTTCTTAGCTTTGTGAAAATGTAATCCTCTGGCTGTTTCTTAGCTTAGGCTGATGCTGAACTGATACTTCTACTGATTAAGAAGGAAATGCATTACAAATATTGTGTTTGTCCGGTTAGCTAATAAGTGGTTGTCATTTGTATTTTATGTCTTAAATGTAGAGAATGGTGAAGATTCTCGTGTTAGTTCTTGATGTGTCGAAATGAATGTGCTTTATCCAAGTACCCTTTTTGTTTTCGGATAATAATTGAGACATAACACTTTGAAAGCTTGCCCATTTCCTCGGTGTTGACGTTGTCAACGAAGGACTCTCTTTTCTCTACTTTATAAGCATATAGATTGGGTGAAACTGGGAATGGAACATCTTAGCTGGGGGTGACATTGTGGAAAAGTTATTTGATTCTTTAGTTAGAGAATAAGAAATTATTTGGGTGCAGAGGTCTTGATGAAGTTAAGAAAAGAAAGCGTGGGAAAAGGTGGAGAGAGAATTTATAGTAGTGTCGTTTTTCATATCTATTTAAAAAAATAGTGAGTTCTTGATAGATTTGTGTCTAAATGCAACTCAAGCTAACTCAGTCATTTGATAGCTACTTTCATTGAGTGGGTACCTCCACTTCCTCACCCACTTTTTTAGACAGAAGATTGATGCAAAGCTTGCAATAGACTTTTTAAAAGGGAAGGGGTCAATTTTCAAGGGGAGAGGAAAGATTCAAAGGTTGCTATAGACAATGACAAAAGGGTATTAGTGTTTACAATTCAAAAGCATATAGAACAATTTATCGGGTAATTGCGGAAAGATGGCTATTTGTTCGAAAGTTAAAACCTTGATGTTTACGTGTGATGCTCGTAATAGTTTTATACTCGATTTGATTCGTTGGACTCTGGAAATGTATTCAACATTATTGATATTCTGAACTTGTTAAATTTTTAAGTACATGAAATGTAAGTTAGACTTCACAGAATTTGATTCAATTTGTTCGTTGGGCTGATACCTTCTTAGCAGATGCGTTTTAAAAACTTTGAGGGGAAGCCCAAAAGGGAAAGCCCAAGGAGGACAATATCTGCTAGCAGTGGGCTTGAGATGTTACAAATGGTATAGAGCTAGACATAGGGCGGTGTGCCAGCGAGAAGGCTAAGCCCTTAAGGAGGTTGGATTGGGGGATCCCACATCAATTAGAAAAGGGAACGAGTGCCAGCGAAGACGCTAGCCCCAAAGGGGGTGAATTGTGCGGTCCCACATTGGTTGGGGAGGTGAACGAAGCATTCTTTATAAGGGTGTGGAAACCTTTTCCTAACAAACGCGTTTTATAAAAACCTTGAGTGGAAATCCGAAAGGGAAAGCCCAAAGAAAATAATATCTACTAGTAACACCTTTCATGTGCATTTGTGATGATGTGATACCGAGTGTAGGATCATACTTGCTCCACTTGGATTTTTGAAATTCTTCGAGTTTTTTCTGTTACAAATAATCTTCAATATGATTTCCTTGCAGATCTTTGAGAAGAATCCCACCAAAATCAAGAACTATGGTATCTGGCTCCGCTACCAAAGTAGAACTGGCTATCACAACATGTACAAGGAATATCGTGACACGACTCTCAACAGCGCTGTAGAACAAATGTACACCGAGATGGCTTCTCGACACCGGGTTAGATCTCCATGCATCCAAATCATCAAGACTGCCACTGTTCCTGCTAAGCTATGCAAGAGGGAAAGCACCAAACAATTCCATGATTCGAAGATCAAGTTTCCGTTGGTGTTCAAGAAGGTTAGACCTCCAACCAGGAAGCTCAAGACCACATACAAGGCTTCCAAACCCAATCTGTTCATGTAAACTCATCCCTTTCTCCCATGAGCAAGCAGCAGCAGATGCAATAGAGTTTGGTTTAAATCTTCAAAATTTTGGTACATTTTTTCTTTCATTTCTTTTCGTTAGCAATGAATTTTCTCAATCTTATTGGAGGACGTCAAATTTTGCTTCTGATTTTTCATTTTCCTGCTGATTTATGGAAATGCTTTGACTTCATTTGAAGAACAATTTTAGGTAATATGAGGGGTGTTCATGACCATTCGAATTGACCTAACTCGTATTATAAGGGTTGGGATGGATTGGATTAGCTTTTTAGGGTAAATTTTTTTGAATCTGAATATGTACGGTTCTGATTTTAGGTTCATTGGACATAGAGAGGACCCAAACCGAAGTTTAAAATAAGTTTACTAGTGTGGTAATTTGTTGTGACTAAGAATGTTGTTCCCAAGTTTGACTTTAGCCTATACACTATTTTATATTCTTTCTTTATTTTGTTTGAATTTTTTAATATTATTTTATTATTTTGTTTGATTTCTTTTATATTATTTTATCATTTTTTGGTTTTATAATATATTAACTCGAGAATTTTTGATATTTTAGTTATTAATATGATATGTTTAATGACTCAATCCTACTCAACCATGTACATCTCTATTTGGGTTACTCAGTTGGAATTGATTGGGTTATGAACCATATTCATCAATCAGAGTCACCGATCCAATCATGTCAAAAAATTTCTTTAATCCAATTCAACTCATGTACAATTCATGTACACTCAGTCCATTATTCAATACACTTAGAAGGAGACGAGAAGAACCTTACCAAGAGGTTTGACATGCTCTGAATTCTCTTGAAAGAGAGGGTTCCCCTCAAAACTACTAGTAGTTTCGATTGAAGACTTTGACATAAAAAAGGTTGTAAAACGAAAGAGGGAAAAGAAGAAGATATAATGAAGTTACTCTCCAAGAAATGTGCTAAGCAACTCGAAGTAAAATTTTCGAGTCCTATAAGACCCTATGCTTATCTGTCCACAAGGGTGTAAAAAGAGGGAAAATTCCGATAAATTATTGACTAATCTAATATCTAAATATGTAATTGATGTGATATCTCACACTTGATAAGCACCTACTCCGAACAAACACAAGGGTGATATCTAAATATCTAATTTTAGTTTTCAACTACGGGTTGAATATATATATTTAAAATTATATCTCTTTAGAAAAAGGATAAAGTTTATTGCCCACTAATTTTATTTAAGTAACTGGAATCCTCTCAATTAATTTTGTCAAAAAGAAAAATAATAAAATAGGAAAAAGGAAAAAGCACGGAATTGCAGAAAGAAAACGAATTCGACTCCGCTGGGGATCGAACCCAGAATCTCTGGTTTCGTAGACCAGCGCCTTATCCATTGGGCCACGGAGTCCTTATTGGTATATTTCAGAAAGTTAATTATTAATCAATTATTTTAAAGTTACTCGAATCCTCTGAATTAATTTTGTAAAAAAAAAATAATAATAAAATAGGAAAAAGGAAAAAAGAAAAGCACGGAATTGCATAAGAATAAGAAATCGACTCCGCTGGGGATCGAACCCAGAATCTCTGGTTTCGTAGACCAGCGCCTTATCCATTGGGCCACGGAGTCCTCGTTGTTACAAATTGAATACTTTTAAATAATATAATTTAATGAAATTAAGACCATAATTACTTCAAATTTATTAATTCATGATTAGTATCTCGTGACAACAAAGAATCTGAAAATTAAAGAAAATAATAATAATAATCAACTATGGTTCTTAAAAACTTTGATCTATTTCTAAACTTAAAAAAAAAAAAAATCAATATTTTGACCCATAAAATTTTTAATTTAAAAAATGGTCTGATTCTCGAATTTTTTTTGTTTTAAAAGTGAATTACCAACTTTGCCCTTTATTTTTTTTTTAAAAAAAAATTGAACTTCAAAATAAAAATTCAAAAAATACCTTTAAAATAAATTAATATAAACTTTCAAAATTCTCATTAAGTTTATCCATAAAATTTTCTTTTTGTTAAAAGTTAAAAAATACTTTCTTTTTGGTAAAAGTTCAAAAATACTTTTATCAAGTACATGATCAGAACTATAAAAATAGTTTTTAACGATAGTACGTGGATAAATAGTTTTTAACGATAGTACGAGGATAAATACTATTTATCTAGATCTCATAAATTCCGCGCTTCTTGAGTATCTCTAGACCCCTTATTTCATTTCTCTATCTATAAAACATTCAGAAAATGCAAGAACAAGAGAATTGCAGAGAAAAAAACTACTTCATTACAACATTTTGATGAAATTCTTCAGAGAATGTGAACAGAAAATCTAATATTATCTAACCCAAAAAAACTCGCTTTAAGTTCAAGTAACTCATTTATTGGATCAGAAACACAGCAACAAATGGAATGATGATGATGATCACAAATTGCATATAGACCTAAACACTGAAAGACAGACAGAGACGCCTGCAGCGAGCAAAGCAACCTCGTTCGTAAATAAATTAGCGACTATTCTCAGATAAGGCTAAGGCTGGACTCTCCTACAAAACCTCGAAGTATAAGCTAACGCACACGCTCAAGGTTTGAATGCTGAGAATGCCACGACCGAGTTGTGTCCACCAAATCCAAATGAATTTGAGATAGCTGAAAAAACAGAGAATTGCAGGATTTTGTTACTAAACTGGGAGCTTCTGGGATTTGAAGCAGTTGGAAAATATGCAAGTAACTTACCAACATTCACTTCGTGCTGCTGCTTTACGTTCGCAACCGTGTCAAAATCAACTGAAGGCTCGGGGTTCTACAGTCAAATAGGGATTAAGTAATGATAAATATTCATCTAAACCAACTTATACAAGCATTGTCCTGTATAAGAGAAGTTAATGTAGTTTCAGAGCTCTGTATTTGTGAAACAAAATTCTCAAATTTTCATTAGCATGACATTTCCCTATGAACAATATGGAGTAGAAATAGATTGGACTCTCTGAAATCAATGAATCATTAGGATTTGAGACAGAATTGAACTATGCTATAACCTGAAACTAATTCTTTCAGTAAAGCCATGGGAAATAATGAACTCCTTTTCCAACTACCACCCCTCCAGTTAAAACATCAATTCTTCTCGATTTCGTGGATGGTACTAAACTGAAGTGCAGTGTATGAACGTGTAATAAAGAACAGAAAGTAGAGACTGACAAACAATTCTAATTGCGATTGTCGATAGGGTCTTGCTCTACGTTCAAAAGTTAACCGGACATTATCAGAAACCAGATTGTTAAAATGGAAAAGGAAACATACAAATTGATTTATGGAAGGATGCAACCATCCAGTTTCGATTGCTTTCACAGAGGCAATGGCTTCCAAACCTCCAGCAGCACCGAGGCAGTGTCCTATCATAGACTGAAAAGAAATGACAACGAGAAAAAGCATCAGCAAACCATTGGATCACCTCGAAAGGAATACATTGAAGCCATGTAAATGCTGGTGAATATGGTGGGGGAGGGAGGAAAGGAAGGAGAAGAGAGGTTGCCTTAGTTGCATTGATTTTGATCTCTGATGTATTCTTAAACACTTTCTTGATGGCATTGATCTCAGCTAAGTCACCGGCAAGGGTGGATGTTGCATGTGCATTAATATAGTTGACCTGCAAATTTTATTGAGAAAAAAACAAAAAAAAAGAAAAGTAAACTTAGTTTTTTTTTCCTCAAAAACAGTGACAATTGAACATTTCAAAAATGGTAGCCTTCCACCTCCCCGTATAACAGAAAAGATTCAAAAGAAAAAGGAAAAAAATCGATTCAAAAGGAAATGTGCGATGTGTTCTGTAGTTGGAAGGGTATAGGAATTACTTGGAGTTCCCTAACCAGTATTAGGCCCATGAACATCCACATATAAAGAACTTTGCTGTTTAATGTCACATGCAACAATTGTTACAAATAAGTGCTACTCATATTCATCCAGGTAAGATGAAAATCTTAGGTTGGAGCCAATCACATTTCAACTTTACCAAGACATTTGACATGAGAAACAAGATGAAATTTATTTTTCTTTAAAGTAAACTTGAATAACATATTTACAAAGTGTAACTAGATGACCATGAGGTACACAAAATACAGGCCAACCAACTTGCAATATTGTGCAAATGCACTTGCAAACCGTGTAACGTCATTCTCTAGACATTATCAATACGAACTTTGAAACTATTAAAACAGCATTAGCGTCAGCAATTGGGGATTCCAGAAACAGAATAAATAGATCAGATTCAGTTACCTCCTCAGGTGATACACCTGCATCTTCAAGGCTGCTCAAGATGCAAGAAGAGACACCAAGACCATCCGCTCTAGGATCTGTCATGTGATAAGCATCACAGTTAACAGCCCCTCCCAAGTATTCAGCAAGAATTGGTGCACCACGTTTCATTGCATGCTCCAAACTCTCCATAACCTGTCAGGTAAAAACTACCACTGGAGTTATCTTCAAATAGGTTTGGAATGAGGTCAAACACAGTGAAATTCAACACGAAGAAAATGAATATTCATCTTCCTTGTTGAATACATAGCAGTCCAGGTAAAAGCAAGATAAAGTAGCTTATCCTTGCAGAATTTACAGAGCACATCAAGATATACGTCAAAGCTTACCAATATGCCAGCACCTTCTCCCATAACAAAGCCATCACGATCTCTGTCCCATGGCCTTGAAGCAGTTTTAGGGTCATCATTTCTTTGAGATAGAGCCCTACAAGCAACAAAACCCCCTAATCCAATAGGTATGATAGCAGCTTCAGTTCCACCAGCAAGCATCATATCAGCCTCTCCTCGACGGATGTGATTAGCAGCAGCATAGAAGCAATAATTAGAGGTGGCACAAGCAGTGGATATAGAATAATTGGGACCCATGAAACCAATATCAATGGCAAGTAAGGCAGACCCCATATTTGTAATGGCATAAGGAATAAAAAAAGGGGTTATCTTCCGGTGACCTTTCTCTATCAAAGCCTGAACACCATCGGAAAAGACGGTTAGACCACCCATCCCTGTTCCAACAAGCACTCCAGCACGCTCCTTGTCAATCTGTTGCAAAATAAAACCATAACTGTATAAGATAAGAGAAAAAATGAACAATAGAACTGAGGATCTTTAATAAAAGCTTCAAAGCAGTGACTGCCTGAAGAACAAACTAATTATTTTCTCTTAAATGGAATTCTCCCCTAGATCAAGGAAAGTAAAGTCAAACAACCAATAATTTCTTCAAACCTCCATGCATCTCTATCTGATTATGCAACTAAATTCCTTTTGGAGGATCTCGATCACATCCTCTAAAGATGTAATTTTGCTAGTGTTGTTTGGAGTTGTTTATTTCAAGTGTTCTTCGTCAATGCTCAAGGTTGTAGAGAAACAATCAAGCAACTTCTCATTCAACTTTGCATGATAAAGGGTTGTTTTTGTGGCAAGCTGCTATTTTGTGTGGGGGTTTTTAAGTGAGAGAAATAATAGAATCTTGAGCTTTTAGAGGTCAATATATTTAGCCAAAGGTCGCTTGGATTACAATTACAGGTTAACGTTGATATCCTAATTCATGCATGTCACTTAGGCGTAGTGATAGATTGCATTATCTCACAAAAAAAATGAGTAAACTAAATGATTTAGACGCAGCTCCACAGCTAATTCAACTCCATACTTGACTTAAGCATAATGAAATATTCAATTCCTATGCGCATATAGTTTGAATCAAAAGGTAAAAACACTTCACAACTTTGCAAACAACCTCCAGATCTAAGATTCATGAAGAATTCAGCAAACCGACCAGAAACAATTGAATCCAAAAGAAAATAACAAGGAATGTAATCATGCAGAAGGACACCAGGACGAACACATACTTCACCAAAACAGTTCACATCCAAAAGAAAATCAAAAGGAGGAAATGACCTTAGAGCGCTTATCTCCACCGAGGTCAGCATCCTCAAGAGCCTTCTTACCAGCCACAATGCAATACCGAAGACAATCATCAAGCCGCCGGTCATTCTTACCATCAATGTAACCCTCAGAAGCAAATCCCCGGATCTGGCCACCAAAACGAGTAGGAAACTTGGAAGCATCAAAACGATCGATAAGAGAGATCCCACTCTCACCAGCAAGCAGCTTATCATAGTAAGCATCAACATCATTTCCGAAAACAGAAACAAGCCCCATTCCAGTAATCACCACACGCTTCTTAGGATCCTTCTCCCGCTTAGGCGCAGAGACAGTGGAAGCCGCAGATGCAGAAATGAAGGAAACACGCTTGGATTTCGGAGCAGCAGCGACGAGGAAAGGGGAGCATTTCCGGCGACGGAATGGGTCCAATGGAGAGGGCTTGAGAGTGGGAGATTGAACAGCCTGCATGGTGGAAAATGGCGATTTGAGGAAGGAAGGAAAGGGGATTTGTATAGAACAAGGATGGCGATGATTGCAAGGAGAAGATGAGATGAAAATGGGGGATGGTGGAGATTGAAATCTGGCAATTGGTTTGGATTTTAGAGCAGGAATAAGAACTTGGGAAGAATCGAAGAGGGTAAGGGGGGCAGCGATTTGTCTGGCTAAATGGTGAAGCCACTCAAAGAGGGTTCTCGTAATCTACGCCCAACTGAAGGATGTGATTTAGGCGACCTACATTACATTAATTTCTTTATATTCATTTATTTGATGTTTAATTTTTTAATTAATTATTAACCATGATTTGATGTCATATATTAGCTCAACCATTAAAACCCTAACGTCAAACTAAATATAGACCAATGTTTAAATTATGTTTTGGAGGTCCATATATATATATATATATATATATTTTTATTTTTTTTCGGTTGGGTTGGATTTTTGGAAGATCGAAAACTCGGTTTATTGTTGGGACTTCCGTTACTCTGTATTTGAAATATGCCTCAATCACCTATTGATTCACTGATCTTTCTCTCAAACACTGATCTTGATCCTTGAACAAACAGCTCTTTCTCGTCTCCCTACTTACTCTATCTGGAACGAACAGCTTCTCTCCTGAACTTAGCTTCTCTCCTTCACTCAATCTTGGGAGTATTACGATTTGCAACTCAAATGGTACTTTATGAAGTTTTTATCGGTTTTATTGTTATTTGTGCGTCTTGTGAGCGTGTTTGGATATGTGAAGGCAATTGTTTGGATGTTCTCCTAACCCAACTTGGGATTGGACGGGAGGAATTGCAGCATGGGGAATGTCTGCGTCTCGTTGCAAGGTTAATTTTGAGTTGTGGGTCATTGGGGGTTTATCTGATCAAGTGTTGGGACACAAGGGTCCTGAAAATTGTGTGAGATCCCACATCGATTAATTCTTTATAAGGGTGTGGAAATCTCCCCTAGTAAACGCATTTTAAAAACCTTGAGGGGAAGCCCGAAAGCCCAAAGAAAACAATATCTGCCCAAGCGAGGAATGAAAACCTCCCCTAGTAGACGCGTTTTAAAAATCTTGAGAGGAAGCCTAAAACAGAAAGTCCGAAAATAGGGTTATAGCTTTATCCTATTTTTAAGATTATTATGAATATTAAGAATATTTGATGTTTGTAACTGATGTCTGTGATAGGTTGTGACTTATGAATGTCTGATATTTAAGTTTTATGAGATTTTAGTTATTAATATAACATGTACGGTAAATAAGTATAAATTTTTTAATATAATTTAAACAAAAATACCTTGACAACCCAATCCGAAAATAGAGGATGAGTTGAATTAGGTTGTGAACTTTGTCCGAGTTGTTTATGTCACCATCCCAACCAGACTGAAATTTCATATCAGATTAAAATATTTTCCAACCCAACCCAACGTATATACTAGTAACTAAAATTTTAAATGAATCGTTAAACTCAATAAATAAATAATAATGATTAAACTTAACATCCATGATCATGATCTTTATGAGAATTTATAGTTAAGGTCGTGCCTCGAGGATCTATGATATAGGTCTAGAACTATGACGATAATAAAAGAGATCAGTAGAACGATAATTCAAGAGACCTTGAGAGCCTAAGAGAAATTTCGAGGGCTAGAGGTCCAAATAGAACCAAGAACTAGTAACTAGTTGAGTTAAATTGTCCTAATTTGAGCTTAGGTGGAACAAACGAACCTAGGGTTAGCCTATGAACGAAATTTATTTTCGAGTTAAGATTTTTTTTTTCCGTGCTTGTCTTTTAATTTCTGTATTTCACGTAATTTAAAATACGTTTGTATTTTGATGGTCTCTCCGTCTCTGTGTTTTGTAAAATTAAAAATTTTATTACTATTTTAAAATTGAATTTTTTATGTGCGTAATTAAATATTTTAAATTTTATGTATTTTTATTATTCCATATCAGTAAGTAACGGTCCGTGACTCGAGTCTCTCGAAAAGTGAGTCATTATAATAGAATTAACAAAAAATAATCCTGAACTTTATATTTTGTTTTTAAAAAAATCTATAAACAAGAATTTCAACAAAAAAAAAAGACGGATAGGGTATTCGATGAAAATTGTTAGTATCTTGTTTAAAAAATACTATTACAGTTAGTATATAGACGATATCGTTAGTACCCGTTTCAAAAATACCTTTAAACTTTCAAATCGTACGAAATGGGACCCAAAATTTCATGTTAAAAGTATAAAATCAAATAAAATATAACGTCCAATCATGTCAAAACATTTAATGTTGAACAGATATCTCGATGGTTCAATTATCCTCCGTTCTTCTTGTTACAACTTATATACCTTAATTAATAATTGAATCACGAAAAGATCCATCAAGACTTAATTATTTTAGTTAGATTGTACCTTAGTAGTTGAGTCTAAATCAGATGTCGTTAGGGTTTATTACACAAAAAGAGAGACATAGAGAATTCGAATCGTAATTTTGAGCATAGCTAGCGGGAGGGAAATGAAAGAAAACGTGCATTATCTTAGAAACGTTCAAAAAAGTCTAAAAAATACACTTACCGTTAGTTTTAGATAGAAACCGTTAATACTTTGGTTCAAAAGTACTCTTGAACTTTCAAAAATAATTTTTTATTTTCAAAAGTGTTTCGACAATATCCTTTAGTTTTCGAGAGTTCTATTAATATATTTAAAAAAAAAACTTTAAAAACACCTTTGGACTTTTTTTTTAATTCAAAAATAACCTGGATGTCACGGTCATGCATGTCCAAGGCGTGTTGTCAATGGCCGCATGACAGATATCCCGGTCTTGCTTGTCTAGGACGTGTTGTCTATGGTTGCATGCTCGTTCCAAACCCCTTTTACATGCTTTCATCCTAGATAAGTCTTTACCATTTCATATTGGGTCAGTACAATGGTGTATGACTGTTCACCAAAATCGTGTCTACCCTTGCAAGCACTAAAATGCCCCAAAATGTACTACAGGGGATATGACTAATTATCAACTTCTCTCTACCCGATAGTTAGATGTTATAAGCCGTTGTTATTGCCTTTTTGCTTGCATCACATATAACACCAATTTCAATCTCTCAAATCCTGCTTTCAAAATCTCTTTACCTCGCTTTCTAAAACTTTCTTATTGAATCGGGACTAGAGGCTCGAATATACGTCACTTGGCCGTAGGCGACGCATAAATAAATTGACGTAGTACCATATTTTAAAATACTCATAAACTTTCCAGAGTAACATTAAGACGTTTATAAATAATTTTTTTGACGGTAAGAATTAAAAATAAATAAATAATAAATGGTATTAATATTACTTTTAAAATTTTCTTAGTATTTATTAATTTTGGAAATAAACTCAAAAAAGTAAAAAAAAAAAATAATAAAAAATAAATAAATATAATAATTAAAAAAAAAACTTATTTATTTAATCTAATTTATGTTGGTTTATTCAAATATGGAAATAAACATAAATGTGGAAACAAATTAAAGAAAATTGGTCACTAACTAATAAATTTTTGAATTTATATAATTTATTTGAGCTTTTAATCTCATATTATTTTTATTCTCGACCTAACTTGATATAAAGTTAAAAGTTTAAGATTTTACGATATTAAAATTTTAATCTTATTAGTTATATTTTTAATTATATTTAATAGATTAATAACGTCAGTGTTAAACAGTCAATTGTAGAAGTCGAGCGAACTCGACTCTTCTCACAAGTTGATGTTTCACACGACATAAGAGAGAGAAAAAAAACGGTCTATAATTGCATTACGAGTTGGAATCCTAACGTTAATGACTCTTTTTTGGTGTTTAGGGTTAGTGTTTGACTACGCTTTGGTTTTATCATCGTGTCTAGCTTGTGTGGTTGCTTGCATCGATGGATCATCGTTCCACTCAATACACACGAGACCCAGCTCCATCATGAAAGACAATTATCGTCGTCGTTCATGTTCATTTTCTTCATCTTATGCCACCGATATCCACCGTCGTTGACTGCCACACATAATTCAAACTCTAGCGCACCAAGATCCAGCTCATTCTTAGTAACTCCAAGATCATTCCATGGTGACCATGGAGGAGAGCCACCGTCGTGCACGACCAAGATGAAATGTGGCACCATTGGAGGAAACCACGTTGAGCGCCCAAAAGAAACACGTTGTTTACACACACGTCGAACATGGGGGGTTTGTGTGTGGGCTACTACTGTAAAGGTCGATTCAATTCGATTGGTCGTTCGTATTCCGTCCTCTCCACTAAAATTATATTTTTTTATTAAACATATTCTAGAAAAATAGAAATAATAATATTTATACTAATTTGCATAATGCAATCAAATTTACTAACTAATCATAAAATGCCAAGAACAGACAGAAATCAAAAGAAACTGAATCAGATTCCAACTTTCATTGCCATAAATTACCAAAGAAATCGGTTTCAACTTTTTCAACCGCACAATTTTCTAAGAAACCCAACTCAGCAGAGATCTGTAACCTGATTCGTTCGAATATTAAACTGGTTTTAATCATCGGAGAACAACACACCGCCGGCGACGGCGCCGGAAAACCATTCCCCGGCTTCTAAGTTTTCTTCACTAAGATGAACAAACAACGAATCAGGCGGCCATTTCTAACAACGATCGAACTCAGATATCCATTGTTCTAGAATTTTACAGGGCTACACAAACTACTAATCCCATTAATCTAGAATACTAAAACGTTTTTCCTCATCGGAGAAGAACACACGCCGGCGATGACGCCGGAAAACCCAAATCTCCGAGTATTTTCCTGTAATCCATTCCCCTGCTGCTAAGACTTCTTCACTAAAATGAACAAACAACGAATATTGACGGCCGTTACTAACAACGATCGAACTTAAATGTCCATTGATCTAGAATTTTACAGCGCTACACAAACTGCTAATCTCTTCCTCCCGAAAATCCCATAAATCAAAATCGGAACAACCCAAACGAATCCTATGAATGCAAATCATACAGAACATTGAAAGAAACAAAGAAACAACGAGAAATATCAACAAATAATTTCAGAAACGAAACAGAGCGGAATCCAAATTCAAAAGTGACATCCAAAACAGAGGAAGAAGAAACAGAGTCTAAGAACAAGAACTACACCCTCCAACACAGAAACAAATTTGAAAAGAATATTATCCATGAAAGAAATCTGCAGATTCGTCAATCTCTTCCACTTGAAAGCCGATCCTAATAGCTTCATTTTGCGCGATTCTCTCCTCAGAGATCGCTTGAAAATCGCCCATCTGGTAGCTTGATTTCCATGGCTCTTGCTGTTCTTCGCACCCACTTTTTCGTCCATTGATAATCTTCAGAAGAGAGTAAAATTGAAGATGAAAATGGCGGCCGTAGCAGGAAATTTATGTGTTCGTAGGGATTTATTGGGTTCTGGAGAATCGGGAGGGACGGATGTAACTGCGCAGTACTGAAGTTTTTGGTGTGTGTCGAATTCTGTAACGGCCTCGGTTTATAAATTAGTGAGTGGCATCGGAATCGTGTAAAAGGGAGGGCTTTTTGGTAATTTCGCAACCTAGAGTTTTCTTAGTGGCATAGTGGAGGAGAAATTTACTGCTTTACCGAAGGTAAGACGTGCGGTGAATTATGCGACTAAGTTTATTGAGATAAAAACAAAGGTTAAATTGATAAAAATAACCTTAAAACTTTTTAATTTATCTTAAAATTATTCTTAAATTTTTATTAATATCAATAATATTATTTAAAAATATTATTACCATTAATTTAAAATAGTTAGTACTTTATTGTTTTAATATTCTTTAATTTTTTTTTTTTGTTAATAGCATATTTAAAAAATACACATAATTGGTGTTAGTATCTTTAATTTTTATATAAAAAATAAACAATAATAAAGATTCCCTTTCTTGCTTATATAATGTCTCTTTCAAAAATCTCTCTCTGCCATCGTTTTCTAAAACCTTCTCTTAAATTGAGGTTAGAGGCTCGAGCATACGTCGCTTGGCCGTAGGCGACATAAGAACGAATTGACTTAGCTCACTTGTCATTGGAAAATGAGTATCGCACAATCACAAGTCTGCTGCCATCCAGAGTGCAATTATATATATATATATATATATATATATATATATATATATAGATATATATATAGATATGGTCGAAAATTAAATAAGAGTAAAATGGGCTAACAAAACACATTTATTTATTTTCAATCCTACCTCAAATATGAAAAGTTACTTTTCGAAAAGTCAAAATGTAGTCAACAAAATAATTATAAAATAAAATAAATAAAAGTATATATAATTGTCTCGGAAGCAAAAATTTATATTTTAAAATTAATAATAAATTTGGTTAGTTCCGTTCACCCAATCTAATTTTGGGAGATCGAATGAACCAATTCAATCCATAAAATATTTATTTATTTGAATAATACTCTATTCAAAACCCAATTCAAACTTTACTGGTCCGGTTGAGTTAGATTAGATTTTTTAAGTCATCGATCTTTTTGAACATCCCTAAAATGATCAAACGATGTAAGTTAGTACGGGTATAGTTTGGTAGTAACTATCACGTGCCCCGTTTCTTGAGGTCAAATGTTAAAATCTTTCGATCTTCAATTTCTCCTCTCATTCTTTTCTTACTCAAAGATTCTCCGTCCTTTTCATAGTAGGTTTATAAAAAAAAATGAATATCTCTTATAGAGAAAATCGGTGTGCAAATTCTTTTTTTTAACGTTAATATATATTTTCTTTTTAATTAGTTAAACTACGTCTAATTTTTTAAATTAAGTCCAAGATGCCTTTATGGTCTAAATTTGTGTATTATTCCTAAAAAAAAATAATACTATGAGCTTAAAAAAAACGTTTTTAAATATATTATCATAAAATTTATTTGTTGAAAATGCTTCCAAGTCAAAAACTAAATTATTTTATTTTATATATATATATAAAATCCCTTTTAAGAAAGCTAAATTAAAAATTAATTTTTTTAGAAATTCGATAATTATGGTAAATATACTTTGACCATAAGCTCTACTCTTTGATTATAAATCCATGATCATTTTCTAAATTAGTCGATGTGGAACTTTCAACATCCAACACCTCCCTTGAACAAAGTACGCCTCCTCTCTTAATCGAGGCTCGACTCCTCTTTCTTTTGAAGTCTTAGTCATTTTTTACTATGCCTTCCCCTCGAACAAAGTACGCCTCCCCCCTTAATCGAGGCTCGACTCCTTTTCTTTTGGAGTCCTTTGTTCGACATTTGAGGATTTACCAATCTATTGGCACTACTAAGTTTAGAGCATGACTCTGATACCATTTTAGACAAACACGACTCTCCACAATGAAATGACATTGTCCACTTTGAGTATAAGCTCTTATTACTTTGCTTCTAGCTTCCCCAGTAAAAACCTTAATACTCCCAGAGTTTTTTATTTTTTTATTTTTTTAACCAGAGTGACAGCAAAGAAAGTTGATGTAAAAAAAAAAAAATAATAAATAAATAAAATTCTCCACTTGAAAATTTAGAACCAATTCCTTTTTGCTTTATGTGATCGCCAAGTGTA
Organism: Cucurbita moschata; assembly: GCF_002738365.1. NCBI lineage: Eukaryota > Viridiplantae > Streptophyta > Magnoliopsida > Cucurbitales > Cucurbitaceae > Cucurbita > Cucurbita moschata. Next base: position 2,904,889 of record NW_019268535.1, read on the forward strand.
AATTATTGATTCTACCTTTTTCAAATTATTCTTTTTGTAAATTATTATTTATTATCTTTAATTAATATGCTGTTTTTTTTTCCCAAAAATTTTCAAAGGAATTTATAAATGGATAGGGTTTGAATCGAAAATCTTAACCTAACTCGACTGACCAACGGAACTTCTCATAAAGGGGTAGAAAGCTGATACGGGTATATCTCAACTAATCAACATATTACTGGTCGGTTATTGGAATCTCCATTGATAAACAAGTAAAAGTTCAAACCTACTACTTTAAAAGAAAATAATGCTTAAATAAAAAAAGTTAAATGCTTGTCGTGAAATACGTGATGTGGGTATTATTAGTTTTTGAATCTCTATTATTTAAAAAGTTTTTTTTTTAAATAAAAGAAATTAATCTCACCCTTTCGTAAGAAAATATGTGTGATACCCGAGTAAATGAAAGGTATATGAATGAACTGAGATCGTATGATATTACGTTCCCAACTCCCTATTTGGTCATTCTCCAAAATGGTAGACATATTGAATTGGCTAAGGAAGTCATTCTCACACATGTAAATCAAAGTACAAGTCCTTAGAGGCAGAAGTTCATAACTCACTCAGGATTAAGACTGAGTCGCATATGATCATCATGTGAAATATTAATCTCCCCAATTAGCGGATTTATAAAGAGAGATTAAATATTCATTGTATAGGATATCCCACTTACATGTCACTATATGAACGATTTGAATCAAATCATTTGTAACGATTACAAAGTGGGCCGTATCAATAGTGTTACCAGCATATACTATAGACCATTTAAGTTATTACATGAACACGATCCTCTTGTATGTCAGCCACATACAGTTCAAGATTACATCAATAACCTTGTTTTCATACAATGGATAATAATTAAATTACAAATAAAATAATAAAAATTGTGGTTAAAAACTAAATAATTAATTATTAGGTGATTTGCTTTGCTTATGTCGTGAATGACTAGTGTCCTAGGTTGAGGCGCGACCTCGTAAGTTGTAAGACAATATGACTAGATCCGAACTTGAGAAACAATTTGAGCATTCTCCATGGAGGTTAACTGACAGACCCTCCCACAGGACCATAAAGTTGCCAAAGTTTGGGGTAAATGATCTCCCGTGTGTTGGTCAGCTACTAAGTCAACATACGTGGTCTCACACTCCCCCTCTCAGGGACGTGTTTACAGCAAAAGAGTTCTATTCGAGAGACCCCTAACCATTTCCACTAGGCTAGGGCATGTGTTGCACTACCCTAACTAGTGACGCATAGTTCCATGGTACGAGAATTAGAGTAGATTCTCGATGGTGCAATACCGAAGTGGAAAGGGTAGTGGATAGACTGGTAACACTATTCACACTATTATAGCTTGATGAGTTACCTTGATTGTTCTTGGTTATTGTGGAGGCCTACGAGGTTCTTAGGGGCTTCTAGGCAATTTAAATTTCATATCTCATTTCCAAGACGCTCGAGGTTAGCTCCTCGAGGCTAATCTAAGTCTCTAAGTGCACTGAGGTCCAGATCTCTTATCGCTGTGAATGATCCTGGATGCAGGATCTACTGGAAACGTATTGACCTGGGTCAATATGTAAACCGCACAAACTGTAGCGCTCTAATCTCAACTTATTTCTCTCATGCATGCTTTACTAAGGATATATTCTTATTGATCACCTAAGCTTGTAATCCATGATTTTAACTTCACCTTAGTCGCATATGGTGTATGAAGAGGTCTATTAGGTTCCTAGAGAGGCTAGGTGGCTTAGCGCAGACTTCTGACTTTAGGTTGTTCTGTTTTGATTACTCAAGTCTTTCTTAGTTTGGGAGCACTAGGGTATAGACCCTCTAACCTTCCCTCATGATCCTAAGGTACTTAGTCTACTAGAAGCATCCTGACTTAGGTCATCGTCTAGCCAACCTAACTCTAACACCTTAGTCTGTGTAGATAAACGCCCTCTATAGGGAGAACACACACTCAAACACCTGGAGTTAACACATACTATATCATACACACATACAAGCAAGCAAGCTCAACGGGGAGATAACATCGATCAATCACCCAAAGCACAGATCATAATAGTCCATCCTTTTTCTAACACAACATAAAGCATACAAAACAACATTCATCACAAATCTCATTATAGGGGCATTTTGGTAATTTCTTACATCATGCATAATTACTCATCCAGATTGCCCAACTGTATTTAGTCATGCACATTCTCTTCCTAGCTTAGCATAATACATAACACAATATGTTTCTCTGAAAGCTTAACCTAGGGGCATAATCGTAATTTTACCATAACATGCATATAATACATACTCATCCAAAAAACGCTCTTCCAAAGTCCTTAACATGCACTTTTAACCACCTAAGGTAAGGAATGCTCGCATGCTAGCACGTCCTAGCGATCCCTACAAGTATTGCTAGCACGTCCTAACGATCCCTACAAGTATTACTTGCTTAAAATCCGTATAGTTACTTACATGGATGATGCGTACCTTTTTTATCTAGCTTTTTCGCGTGTTAGGAGCTTCAAAAATTACGAAACTTTCCTAGGAGGCCTAATTCAACAAAATTCGGGTTAGTACTAAAATCGAAGCGAAAAACTTGCAATTAGGAGTTGAAACGGGCGAAAAAAGGAGCTTACACGTGCGTACATCTGCCACGCACGGTCATCATACATAATGAGCAGCTTGGTCATGATTCGATCCGCGTTGAACGTAGGCTTTTCTCCATATTTTTATTGAGCCGTCATGTGTCATCCACTACAAAAACACACGCCGCACTTCAATTCCCACTCAGTTCAATTATTTTGATTTTCTTCGATTTACATCATGTCGCCACGTGTCCACCCCTATCCGTGCGTTCTCACCTTCTTCAATTCCGACCGTATACACCTCTTTCATTTTTTCTTTTGTCGATTATTCCTACACCGACACATTTACATCTCTACCCCTTCTCCCGCCTGACTTCAAACCCTAGAGAACGCATCCTCACGAATTTTCTATTGAATTTCTAGTTGTGACACGTGTCCCTTTTCTAGTTGTAGAGTCGTAGGTATTTTTATCAAATGGCCCGTTTGTTTAAAGCCAATCTCGACTCTCTCCGACTCTCTCAAGAACCCTAATCTCGACTTTTCTTTCTTCCCTTATCTTTTTTCATCATTAACTATTCGATTAGGCTTAACCGAGGCCCCAAATTAGGCTACGAAGCTCAAAATGACCGATTTACCCCTTCGAAGTTGACTTTGACCAAAATTTCAAAACATTTTACTATTTTCTTTTACTTAACAATTATTCTTATACTCACCTCTGTCACTCTCTTCTTTTCAAATGATACATGAATTTACATGACTTTATTTTAATATTTTAATAAATGTAAACAATTTCCTTCGCTTTAAACAAATTTTCGTTATTTTGGCAAAATCTATATTCCTCGTGTTTTAGCAGCAACTCACAACAATCATGTATGAAAAGACCGATCATTATAATAAAATAATAATAAATAAAGTAATGGAGACCTTATTTTATTTTCAAATATTTTCATAAATGCCGATTCGTCCACGTGGACACTAATAAGAGTTAAATAAAATAAAATAAAATAAAATAAAATGGCAATATAGATATTAGGACCATAGCACTAAATAATCAGCCCCTCTCTCTATTTTTTTTTTTAAATATTACCATTTAAAATGTATTTTTTCCAGATTTTTTTTACAAATATATATTTCTTTCACAAAAGATCTTATTAAAAAAAAAAATTAAAATTAAAATTTCCATTATATTTCACAAAAATCCACCCTACTTACTGTATTAATTTTTATAAAACTATTTAAAAAAAAAACTTATTTTTCTTACATAACTATATATAATTTTATTAAATACAAAAAAAAAGAATTCTATATATATATATATAGAAGAAACAAGCATGCGGGGACAAAGAACGAACTTAATTATTATATAGTTTGTCAATTCATAGAAATGCAAGTGGATCAAGTGGAGGAGAACAAGAACGGTTATAATATTTCTAAAATTATAAAAAAACTCGAAGAAAAATAGGTTTAAAAAATTTGATCAATGCAACTTAATTTGTAGAGTTTGGGTTGGATTATATATTTATTTAGAATACGTATAAATAAATTAAAATTTTAAGAGTTAAATTGTTAAACCAATTTAAATTTATTATTAATTTTTAAAATATGTTTTTGATTACTATATATATATTAATTTAATTTAATTATTATTTATTCTACCCTAACTTTTAATAATAATTTTTAATTAATTTCTTTTTAAATATATATTTAAATTGAGAGATGTGGAAGCTGATATTGTCCGCTTTTGACTTCTCAACTTTCTTTGAAGCTAGTGATAAATTTTCACACCTTTATAAACAAAGTTTCGTTCCTTTTTCCAACCGATGTAAGAGCTCACAATCCATCCTTTTGAAGCCAACATTGTCGTTGACACTCATTGCTCTTGTTAGATGAACACGACTATCCACAATAGTATGATATTGTCCGCTTTGAATATAAGCTCTCATGATTTTGCTTTGGGCTTCCTAAGAGGTCTCACCCCAACGGAGATAGTATTTCTTGATTATAAACTCATAATCATTCTCTAAATTAGCTAAATTAGCTGAAGTCGATCTTATAATTATTTAATAAAAGTTATTTAAATTTAAAAAATTAACAAGTTGGTCCAACCCGAAGAACATGGACCAACGAAAGATTACGAGAAATTATTAGAAAAAAGGCGCTGAAAAGCAGCTAATCACCTCTACAACTGTTCGTTAAACTTAAAAAATATGGAAAAAAAGGTTCACTCTCTTCTCTGGAGGTCTAAAATTAGTCGCATTGGGTCAAAATCCAAATGGGATCTGAGCAATTTCTTCGCTTCGATTCTTAAACCCTTTGAATTATTAATACCCATTCTCGTGTTGAATATCCCAACAGGACCCAGAATCTTGTCTGCCCACAAGAATCGTTCCCAAATTTACACTAATCCCTCGTTTTTTTCCCTTTTCCTAATCACTTTTCAACGATGTGGGAAGAACATTTGTTAGTAAGAGTAACAGATCTCCCCTGATACCCTTTTCAAACCCGTTGCTATCACGCGCTCTCTCTCGTACTCATTTATAGATTAGAACAGATAGCAGAAGAAGAAGAAGAAGAAGAACAGAGAGATAGCGAGAGGAAATGAGTGTTGAACTAATTGGAGACTCTTGTTTTCCACCACTTTTGTATGGTGTTCATATGGGTCTTGCTTTTGTTCATGCCATTATTGCTGTTCTTGCATTTTATCAGGTTTGCTCTGTTTATATCTCAGATTGTTCTTATTTTCAACCCCTTTTATCTATTACACACTTTGGAATCTGGTAAATCAATGTGGGTCTGCATTGGATTTGTTGTTTCTTTGTGTTTGATTGTTCTTCAGCTTGAGCTTGCATTTTCTGAATTGTTGGGTTTTGATTGTATTTCAGTGAAGGATTGCGTGATTATTGTGTTTGTGGATAACTAAAAGGGGGTTTTCAAATTGGTCAATGGACTTTCATTCACTGAGATTTCTGGCTTTATCCTCTTGATTACTGTTGCTTGTAGCAGCCTTCTCGTGTGTGCCAGTTTTTTGATATCAATATTGCTTTGAGCATTCATAATGAGTATCAATTCTTGGAGGCATCACTGTTTCTGTGTGCAATATGATTTGTTCTTATATAACAAACATAATGACTATTTGTTCACCTTTTTCTGTTCCAGTTAGCGAGGATTCAATTAAGAAACTCACATGGTTGGACTCGTCAAAAAGTAAGCCTTTCGTGACGTTTTTCTATAGATGAAGTATATGAAATTGTTTCTGTTTACGGATTATGGCCCTTTTTATCCATACAAGCAGCCATGGTTGATGCTTCTATTGCTCGGGAGAGATTTCGTGATGGCGTAATATGATACCTAGGAGCTATTCACTCTCTTAGATAACGTTTTTCCTTTTGTGTTTGAGAATTGCTTGTTGGGACCTTGCTTGGGATGTTTGTAAATACGTTCTAAGGTCTTGGGTCTAAACTCGGTTAAAAGCTTGATTACTTAAAACTCGAGTTGGACTTTGAGGGCCAAACCTCATTGGATTTGCTTATTTGACCTCGGGTGACTCTCATCTTCTTTATCTAGACAAAGAACGTTTAACCTATTTAGCGAGAAAAAGAATAGTGAAGCCTGAGTGAAAGAAGAATCCTCCCGTTTACGAGTTTACTGTTTAAGAATAATCAATAAGAACGAAAGGGAATAGAGGTTCAGGTTCAGGAGCTTCTCATCCCGCCTATTTACCGAGTTCAAGGTTTAGTAGTTGAGTATCAGTAATCTTCGTTGAGTCATTCCTTCCTTAATGAAAGAACTACACACCGTTAAGTATAACTGTCTTCTCATAAAAAATCTTTCCTCCCTTACTCAAAGAACGGAAGAAAAAGATCAGAGAAAGAGAAGTAGCAAAGCCGGTTTACTGTGAAAGAAGGAAAATGTTTTCGGTTTCATCTTTCCTTCCTTAAATCACAGAACACTTTCTATGTATCTGCCGTCTCAATCAAAGATAGTTCCATTCTATCTTAGACGATCTAAGGTTACTCAACTCTCCGACCCCATTTTGGTGCACTATTGGAGAGTTCACTAGACCCGTAGGTAGTGGACTAAAGCAAGTTCAGTGTACTTAAAAAAGGAGATTCCTATCTTTGCCTGCATGGACTCGATCATTTGGCTCGGTTGGTGGACCAGATTTGTTCAGGTTCCTACTATCAAGCATACTAAAATGCTTACTCAGATTACCAAATCGAGTCTAAGGATATCATTGATCGTGCTTCTCCTAGTTAGTTACATGATGGACGAGCTACGATCAAAGGGTAAAATGACGTGTTTTCTAAGGATTAGAAGATCAGAGCCAGCCATAGGTTTGAATACTGCCACGTTTCTCGTGGATCATCCTACGTTTACCAGATGACGAGAATTTTAAAGCAGAAATTTGGAAATGAACCCGAAATGTCCAGTTATAATTGTTTTTTTTTTTTTTGACATCATATAAAACGACATACCTATTTAATATTGAATGATAAGTAAACGTTTGTATTTGATTTTTGTCTCATGCAGGTGTTTCATATATTGATTGGTTCTTCCAATTTGGGTGAGACATTGTAACGTTCATGATCATATTCAGTTTCTGTATTTGTTTATGTTTATGTTCTTGCTTCAGACATATTGGTTTTTTTGTTCTTCGCAGGTTATTTAGCTTATTTTGTGTTGGCCCTATTTGCTGCTTGCAATGGATGGCCATGTTGGTCGGGTTCTTGTGGTTTCATTTTTATGGGTAATCTCTCAGTGTCTAATGTTGTGTCTCTTAATGTTAGGACTTCAACAATGTTATTTATTTAAATATGATTTGTTTTGTGCAGCTTTTCCCAAAATTCTGCTATTGGCTTTGTTTCTTCTTCTTCTGTCATTCTGGTAAGTGGTAATTTCCTTCTTATCCTGATATTGTCCGCTTTGGCTCGTTAAACGCATCTGCTAGGGAGAGGTTTCTACACCCTTATAAAGAATGCTTCGTTCCCCTCTCCAACCGATGTGAGATTTCACGATCCACCCACCTTTAGGGCTCAGTGTCCTTGTTGGCACTCGTTACCCTCTCCAATCAATGTGGGATCTCATAATCCACTCCCCTTCGGAGTTCAGTGTCCTCGCTGGCACTCGTTTCCCTCTCTAATTAATGTAGGGTCTCACAATCCACCTCTGTTTGGGGCTCAGCACCTTGTTGGCACATCGCTCGGTGCCTAGGTCTGATACCATTTGTAATGGCTCAAGCTCGGTATTAGCAGATATTGTCTGCTTCGGTCCGTTAGCCTCACGGTTTTAAAATGTGTCTGTTAGGGAGAGGTTTCCATGCCCTTATAAAGAATGCTTTGTTCTCCTCTCCAACCAATATGAGATCTCACAATCCACCCCCCTTCAGGGCCCAGAGTTCTCCCTGACACTCATTCCCTTCTCCAATAGATGTGGGATCTCACAATCCACCCCCTTCGGAGCTCAGTGTCCTTGTTGACACTCGTTTTCCATTCCAATCGGTGTGGGATCTCACAATCCTTCCCCTTCGGGGCTCAGCGTTCTCGTTGGCACACCGCTCAGTGTCTAGCTCTGATACCATTTGTAATGGACCAAGTCCACCGTTAGCGAATAGTGTCTGCTTCGGCCTGTTAGCCTCACAGTTTTAAAATGCGTCTTCTAGGGAGAGGTTTTCACACCCTTATAAAGAATGTTTCATTCCCCTCTCCAACCGACGTGGGAACTCACTAGAAAAGTTCTCTGCTTTGCATTCTCTATTATGCGTCGAGTTTTATTAATCTTAGTTGTAACAATCCGGATACAGCTCTTTTGAAAAGAAATTCACGAAGTATAGATCCCATCATCAGATGATATTCTTACACGTTTCTTAAACAAATCTTCCATTTCTTTCAACCTACATGGCTCAAAGAATAGCTTTTGCCACATTTATCCAAGGACGTTTCGTCCTCTATTTGAATAGATGCTCATGCAAGACTGGAGTTGAGAGATCTCACATCAGTTGGAGAGAAGAACGAAGCATTCTTTCAAGGGTGTGGAAACATCTCCCTAGCAGACGCATTTTAAAAACCTTGAGAGGAAGCTCGAAAGTGAAAACCCAAAGAGGACAATATCTGCTTGTGGTGGACTTGGGTTGTTACAAATGGTATTAGAGCTAGACACCGTGCGGTGTGCTAACGAGGACGTTGGGCTCCGAAGGGGGTGAATTGTGAGATCTCACATCGATTGGAGATGGGAACAAGTGCCAGCAAGGACGTTGGGCTCCGAAGAGGGTGAATTGTGAGATCTCACATCCATTGGAGATGAGAACAAGGGCCAGCGAGGACGTTGGGCCCGAAAGGGAGGTGGATGTGAGATCCCATATCGGTTGGAGAGGAGAACGAAACATTCTTTATAAGAGTGTGGAAACCTCTTCCTACCAGACGCGTTTTAAAAAACTTGAGAGGAATCTCGAAAGGAAAAGCCCAAAGAGGATAGCATATTGATATCGATGAATGTTCTTGAAAAGACGGGGACTAACTTCTTTTATTCTCTTGGCCTTCTAGGATATATCTCTCTTTATTTTTCTCTTACTATAATATTTCATTATTGTCTTATTTGAAAGTTCTTGCTTATGTTTCTATGGAAAACATTAACAGGGTTGACCTGTGCCATCAACCAGACGATGAAGACGACGAAGATGAAGAGAGAAGTTTCGAGGAAGGCTTGTTGGAGAAGATCTCAAGTACATCGAATACAGATTGGAGTAGAAGGTGGTGGCTTCCGGTACGACTGCCTCATGTTGGGAGCCGTCAAAATTTAGTCATCCTGGTACATGTCGTGATGTTCTTATTAGTACTCCGATGTTGTTTATATCGTCTCGTGTCTGCTTAAACAGATACCAAATCTGATCACTGGCTATCTATTCACAGGTCGTCACGATTTTCTTCGTCTTAACGTTGGCATTTGCTGTGATACTTTGGATTGGGATGAGAAACAAATCCATTGATTCTTTATTAGTTCTTCAGGTTTGGAGAATCTTAAACACCTTTTTGAAATATTCATTTATGGCTCGTATACTCTGGAAATGAAGTTAATATGGTAATCACTCTTACTATTGTGCAGGTAGTATATGTAGATCTTTTTGCTGTAGTGATTCTCTTATTAGGAGGCGCCTTAGCTTGCTACGGTTCGAAACTATCCTTTGTACTAGCAATCGGTTACTTTTAGTGTTTTCGCTTGTAATTCTCGATTTCAATTTGTTAAAGTACTTTGTTACGACGACCTTACTTGAACAAGATTTGTTAAGTTGTACTTCCGTGTCCTTGAGTTCTAAGTAAACTGTAACCGCTCAAGTTCACTGCTAGTAGATATTGTTCTCTTTGGGTTTTTCCTTTCGAGCTTCCCCTCAAGGTTTTTAAAACGTGTCTGTTAGGGAGAGGTTTCCATACCCTTATAAAAAATGTTTCGTTATCCTCTCCAACCGATATGAGATCTCACAATCCACCTCCTTTGGGGTCTAGTGTCCTTGCTAGCACTCGTTCCCCTCTCCAATCGATATAGGATCTCACAATCCATCCCCTTTCGGGGCCCAGCGTCTTTGCTGGTACACTGCCAATTGTCCACCCTCCTTCGGGGCTCAACGTCCTCGCTGGTACCTCGCCTGGTGTTTGACTCTAATATCATTTGTAACAGCCCAACCCCACCGTTAGCAGATATTGTCTGCTTTGGGCTTTCCCTTTTGAGCTTTCCCTCAAGGTTTTTAAAACGCGTTTACTTGGGAGAGGTTTCCACACCTTTATAAAGAATGTTTTGTTCTCCTCTTCAATCGATGTGGGGTCTCACAATCAAGAGCCTAGTGTTCTTGCTAGCACTTGTTCCCCTCTCCAATTGTTGTCGTTCCCCTCTCCAATCGATGTGGGATCTCAAAATCCACCAATTTTCGGGCCCAGCGTCCTCACTGGCACACCGCCTAGTGTCTGACTCTGATACCATTTGTAACAGCTCAAGCCCACCACTAGCAGATATTATCCTCTTTGAGTTTTCTCTTTTGAGCTTCCCCCAAGATTTTTAAAATGCGTCTTTTAGGGAAAAGTTTCCACACCCTTATAAAGAATATTTCGTTCTCCTCTCCAACCGATATGGGATCTCACAATCCACCCCCTTCGAGGCCTCGTGTCCTTGCTAGCACTTGTTCCTCTCTCCAATCGTTGTTGTTCTCCTCTCTAATCGATGTGGGATCTCACAATCCAACCCTTTTTGGGGCCCAATATCCTCGGTGGCACATTGCCCAATGTCCACCTCCTTCGGGGCTCAGCGTTTTCGCTCGCACACAGCCCGGTGTCTGACTCTGATACCATAACTAACAGCCCAAGCTCACTACTAGCAGTGATTGTCTTCTCTGAGTTTTCCTTTTCGAGATTCCCTTCAAGGTTTTTAAAACGTGTCTGCTAGAGAGAGGTTTCCACACCCTTCTAAAGAATGCTTCATTCTCCTCCCGAACCGATGTGGGATCTCACAGAAATGCTCTATCCAACAGCTATCTGCTTTCGGATAGCTTTGTCTAAAAGAACCGTTTTCATAACGGAAGTACAAATACGCCATACAAAACATAATCCTTCAAAAACTCACAGAATTCCCAGTAGCAGAACTTTTTCTTTTCCCTTCTGAGCGTTTTTTTCGACGTTCAGGACTGCTGTTGTTCTTGAAAATGAGAAGAGTTAGATCTGAGAGAGCATCCTCTGAAATATTAAAGGTAGCAGACTTTCTATTTTTCATGATGCATTGCACTTCTGCTGGATTCATCTTATTGCTTGAAACGATTCTGTTGCGTTCCAGGTTGCGGGTCTGGCTGCCGTGTCGGTCGTATGTTTCACTTCAAGTGCACTGGTAGCTTTTCTAACGAACATACCGGTATACACTTGATCGAACCAATAAACTCGTGTTTTCTTAAGAAAAAGAATCGGGCGTTCTTGATCAGTTCATAAGGCAATGAATATACTCGTTATCGTTGCAGGTACCGAATCAATGGCGACAACAATATCGCATTTATGGTGCATATACTTCGACTTTGCTGATTACATATTACTTTATAGGTATCAGTTCTTGAACTTGTTCCATTTTGCTTGTTACATGAATTTGGATCTGTCTTTAAGTTCTAGTTAGCTTCTTAAATTTCCCTTTTCATCTTGAACCGTTTGCTTCGGGGAATCGCTCGAGTCACCTAACTACTTCAGTACCTGTCTCGGTTCATTTGCTTCGCTCTCTTCAAACGTCTTTTATCTGGAAAAGAAAGCCTTGTATCCTTGCAACTAGACTCCCATCGACCGGGAGCTTGTTATGGTCATCGGATCATAGACCCTCTGCCTCCTGAGGAACCCGCTTTTCGGGTTTACACATATTCTTTGAATTTTGATATGAAGCAGATTATTATGCCAGGATCATCAATTCCTTCGGCATTTGTTCTATGGATCATGAGAGAATTACCACCATGGATAGCAGCTAGTGCCGAAGAACGAGTAGGGACAATAACCTTCGTTCATGACGATTCTGCAGCCGTTCGTCGTCCTCAGCATTGGACTTTGACAACGAATTCTCCGGTTTGTATTCCGTTCATCGGAACGTCGTAGAACTATTTATTATACTCAAAAAGGGTCTCATGAAAATTGTTGATATCTCTGAATTGTAGGAACCATCGAGGGGTAGCCCCATATAGATGCTTTTGGGATGCAAGTTTACATCAAGTGTGCCAGAACTGGTGATTGACATTGTGAAAGAATTTTTTTTGATTGTTATGTAGATATGATTGAAACGGTTGTGAAACGTGCTCGATGAGCGGTATCGAAAAGTCCGTAAGGTTTTGTTGCTTCCATGATTTTCTATGATGTTGTAAACATGTGTATATACTTCCCTTGTACGTTGCTTTAATCAAATGTCAATAGAATAAGTGGATATCCCGAGCTAAACGATGATTTCGCCGTTTCGTTGAGATGTAACATTTTGTACATGTAGATCCATGGAAGCATTGTTTCTTTGCCTTGCTACTCGAGCATTTTCGTGTTATGTTATTCTTCATGCAGGTTCCACTGAAATGAGTTTAAACCAAGGACGTTTTTTAAGTTTCTCGAGTCGATTTAGGTCAAGAACTTTCTCAGTACAGAGTTTTCTTGAAATGTTTTAACACCATCGTATCATCTTCACCAACTAAAAGCTAGAGATCAGTTTAGTAATAGTACTAGAGAACGATGAGATCAAACCTAATATGTCGCTGTGTCGGAGAATTTATGAACCGTAGTTCTTCAGGTCGATTTGTTCTTGCAGGTTGCTGTTTCAACACATCAAACTTGACAACTAATTAAGATGGTTTAGGGTTTCATCTGTGCATCGAACTCTGTAACACTGTCGAAGTCTTATTACGACTTCTTTGTACAATTTCTCTATAATAAGAACCGATAATAGTTAATAGGGATCAGTCTCCGATATTAGAATTGTTAGGTTATGGAGTCTACTGTTTTTTCTAGCGTATGGTTATCCATCAATGCTTCCTTAGATTGTGATTTGGAAATGTACTTTTTGCATTATATGTATTCTCTACTAATGTACATACTTGAAGTCATCAATATAAACTTCTTGTTAATTTTCTCTCTCATGTTCGGTGTGTTCATCTAAATCGAGTATGTGTGTTGTTGTGTGGTCCTAACAGCTTATCGGGTATTTTTTATACTCATCTTTGCTATTTTTTATTTTCAAACGACTCATGAAGTAACAGTCGTTAGCAGGACAATCGAGAGCCGTGCAGCTGCAGTACGACCTTTAGATTAGTGTCTTGAAGTTTCTATGTATTTTATTCACTATACTTCGTACTTTAATAATTTTCGTAAACTTTTTGTATAACTCCCAAGGATGCAATAAGTCAAGCTCCAAGAGTAGTTTGATCGAATAGCAATCCAACTTTGTAAACATTATTTATAGTTAACGCAACACGAGAATTACGACAAAATTATTGTTGTCCATTATGACGATGGTTCCTAAATGTCTCTATAAGTATGACACATCAGTAGATGGATAGGAATATCCAAAATAGTCACTAACACCTATTATCGTCTCGATTATTGACTTGGTCGTCAAAATAATTGTGGTTTAGCACCCTTGTTCACCTCTCTCTAAGCACAACATAGTTTCTAATAACATAAAAAAGAGAAATTTGGTTTAAAACTAAACCGAACCGATGAGAACAAAATACAGTTGGTTCGGTTTCATTGTCGTTTCAGCTAAAACCGGACCGAACAGAACTGTGTAAACCCTTACTTCATGACCTCGACAATCCAATTTTAATTTTAACTTTCAATTTAGAGCACAATAGTAATATAGATGGTAAAAAAAAGAGATATACACCAAAATGATTACTATCGAGTATGAACAGATATACACCAATCTCGTCGTGACACACCATATCATGTTCATCCATAGCTCTCTTAGGGCAAAGAAGAAGATCTCGAAACCTCGTTCGAGTCACGATTTTCGACCTTCGAGGAGCTCTTCAAATCGTCGAGATAATTTTGATAGCCATAAGAAACAAAACCCCACACAGCCAAAATCATGGCCACAATTTTGATGCCATCCATATTGTCATGGAAGAAAATGACAGCGAAAACAGGAACAATGGGCAAACCAAAAGCACCAATGGCATTGGAAAAGAGAGAAGAGACGTCAAAAATGAGACCCACAGAGCCAACGGAGAACACTTGCCAGCTTATGGCTGTCCAAAACAATGTCATTTTGTATGAAACTTTGCCCAAATGGAACCCATCCATTTCCATTTTCAATGTTTTCCACTCCCCACTTGCAAAGAAGCCTATCAAAATGGCTGAACTTGAAACAATTGATTGGTAGATGATCATGTCTAATACTGCCTTGAAAGTCTCCTTTTTTATGACTTTCTTGAAGGCTAGTTGGGTTAGGGATAGCACTAGGCCATACCCGGCTGAGGCCGCTACCGTGCACACGAAACCTGTAACTCAAACATTAAATTTTTATCGAGATGTTAATGTTTCTATTGATATTTTATGTTTCTATGAGTTCAACGTCGATATAAGAGGAAAAGTTATCGACCCATCATGAATGTCTATATATAGTTCTAATTGTAATGACCCAAGCTCACTAGCTAGTTGATATTGTTTTCTTTGGGATTTCTCTTTCTGGCTTCTCTTCAAGGATTTTAAAACGCGTCTGTTAGGGAGAGGTTTTCACCATCATTATGAAGGGTGTTTCCTTCTCCTCCCCAACTGATGTGGGATCTAACAATAAAACTCAAAGAGGACAATATCTGTTAGCGGTGGGCTTGGGTCGTTACAAATGGTATTAGAGCCAGACACCGGGCGATGTGCCAAGGAGGAGGCTGGGTCTCGAAAGGGGTAGATTTGATGGGGTCCCACATCGATTGGAGAAAGGAACGAGTGTCAGCGAGAACGCTGGGCCCTAAAAGGGGTGGATTGTTAGATCCCATGTCGGTTGGGGAGAAGAACGAAACACCCTTTATAGGAGTGTGGAAACCTCTCCCTAGCAGACACGTTTTAAAAACTTTGAAACACGTATAAGCGTACTGCTAATAGATATTGTCTTCTTTGGGATTTCCTTTTCTGGCTTCCCCTCAAGGTTTTTAAAACTTACTAGTGAGAGGTTTCCACACCCTTATAAAGGGTGTTTCGTTCTCCTCCCCAACTGATGTGGGATCTAACAATAAAGCCCAAAGAGGACAATATCCGCTAGCGGTGAGCTTGGGCCGTTACAAATGGTATCAGAGCCAGACACTGGGCGATGTGCCAGCGAGGAGGCGGTTCCTTGAAATGGGGGTAGATATGAGGCGCTAGTAAGGACGCTGGGTCCTGAAGGGAGGTGGACTTGGTGGGGTTCCCACATCGATTGAAGAAAGGAACGAGTGCCAGGGAGGACGCTGGGCCTTGAAGTGGGGTGAATTGTTAGATCTCACATCGGTTGGGGAGGAGAACGTAACACCCTTTATAAGGGTGCGGAAACCTCTCCCTAGCAGACGCGTATTAAAAACTTTGAGGGGAAGTTCGAAAGGGAAAGCCCAAAGAGGACAATATCTGCCAGTAGTGGATTTGGACCATTACACTAATATTACACCGCCTAACTAGGAGGAACATCATAAAGTTCAAGACGTTTTCCTTGATATTTAAGACCTTACCTGTAATAAACTTAGCTCGAGAAGTTGGGTGTCCGGGGCCATCGGAGCTAGTGTCGGAGACCGGATCGGATTGAAAGACGAGGAGAGAGGAGGAGATAGTAAGAAGAACAAGAGAATTGACAATGAAAGGAGTGAAGACAAGGGAGTTAATGAAATAAGAAAACAAGGCATTGAAGGCCAATTGTGAGGCACAAATGAGAGAAAAGGTTGAGACATGAAGGTACATGAGGCCCACAGAGTAAAGAAAGCAATTAATGGCAACAAGAAGGCCAAGAGAGACATAGACAAAGATAAGTTTTGTAGTTGTGGGTGGATTTGATTGGAGGGTGATATTTGAGGATGAAATTTTAGGTGATTTTATCATGTAGAGTGGGAGGAGAACGGGAAAGCCTATCAATGAAACAAGACTTGCCAACCATTTGCTTTTGCCACCCTTATCAAAGTAAAGCCTCCCAAGCATAGTTCCAACTGATTGACCTGAGAGGAGCAAGAAAGTGTAAACACCAATTCTTAGCCATCTTTTGTAATTTGGTTTGGTTTGTAGGCTTCTTCCAGGTTGGTCAAGGTTCATCGAGCTTGTGTCGTTTGTCGGGTTCACGTTCATCATTTTTTCGTCTTCTGTTCCAAGAACATAGGAGCAAAATATCAGACAAGAATACCGTCAATTTGAGCACACAGGAGCAAAACATCAGACAAGAAGACCGTCAATACGAGCACACAGGAGCAAAATATCAGACAAGAAGACCGTCAATATGAGCACACAGGAGCAAAACATCAGACAAGAACACCATCAATTTGAGCAATCAGGAGCAAAACATCAGATAAGAACATCGTCAATACGAGCACACAGGAGCAAAACATCAGACAAGAATATCGTCAATATGAGCACATAAGAGCAAAACATCAGACAAGAACACTGTCAATTTGAGCACACAGGAGCAAAACATCATACAAGAACACCGTAAATTTGAGCACACAGGAGCAAAACATCAGATAAGAACATCGTCAATACGAGCACACAGGAGCAAAACATCAGACAAAAATACCGTCAATACGAGCACATAAGAGCAAAACATCAAACAAGAACACTGTCAATTTGAGCACACAGGAGCAAAACATCAGACAAGAACACCATCAATACGAGCACACAGGAGCAAAACATTAGACAAGAACACTGTCAATTTGAGCACATAGGAGCAAAACACCAAACAAAAATACTGTCAATTTGAGCTCACAAGAGAAAAACATCAGACAAGAACACCGTCAATTTGAGCACATAGGAGCAAAACATCAAACAAGAACACTGTCAATTTTGAGAACACAGGAGCAAAACATCAAACAAGAACACTGTCAATTTTGAGCACACAGGAGCAAAACATCAGACAAGAACACCATCAATACGAGCACATAGGAGCAAAACATTAAACAAGAATACCGTCAATTCGAGCATAATTCATTACAGTATCAAATTGTCAATAATTTGATCCATATCGTATGAAAACTAGGAATATTCAGCTGGAACTTACAAAAGTTTGCTGTTTTTTAAGGTTTTGGGAAGCATTTACAAAAAAGACTTACCCTCAAATGGCACCCGCAGTTCTCCATTGTTTCCCATGGTATGAATTTGAAGAAATTATTGAGAGTGAGAGAGAAAGATGAGAAATGGAAGGACTTAAATAGGGGAAGGGATTGGGAGAGAAGTTAAAGTACTTTGAGTGGTGATGATATTTCAGTAACAGTCCAATCACAAAAGTAGAATTAGAAAAGAAATTGGATGTTTGGTCGATATTGTGTATAAATCAAGGGTAACAGACAATAGACAATTGTAACGGTGAAGGTGACAACTCCTAATGGTGAAGGTGACAAGCCCTAAAAAACCAGCCACCCGACCGAGGCAAGCTAGAGGCAAGCTAGTTAGGGACGAGACAACTATGCCATACGTTATTTTCGGTATTGAAAATCGAGACAATTTGAGCCACGGGTGAATCTAATCTCATAAAATTCTTTAAGAGAGATTACAAGCAAGGGAGAATTCAAAGTAATAATTTAAGCAAGAGTTGTCGTCATTAGGTGTGCTCTTCAGACTCGAGAAAAGAAAGAAGAGAAAGAACTTGGAGTCGGGACCTTAACAGGTTGCTTTGTTTACCTAGCCATCCGCTCCTTCCCCTTGTCAACTCGATAAAACCATTTCATTGCCTTCATCTATTCTATCGGTCTCACTGCTTTGTTCCTCTCCTCTTCTCGTCGAGTAGTAAAGGCATTGTTTGGTTACTAATTATCCTCTCGATTATTTACTCATCTATTTCTTCAATATGTTTGACCAACTTATGGGACGTCGTAACACGTTTTAATATTGAGAAGATTAGAATGTGAGCAGATCTTAAGAGAAATAAGAATATCAATTACTAGGGTATTATGGATATAAAAGACTCGTCGTATGAAAAATTACGTTGGGATTAATGATAAATAGAAATCTTGTGTATTACTTGTTTGTTTGTACGTTTCACCAACGAAGCAAGAGTTTATAGTAGTATATGATTAACCTAGATTTTTCTCGTTCGTTCTTCTATTTAGATTCCATTAAGGTTTAATGACTGCCCCATTGTCTCCAACATAGACTTGGTGAAATTGAATTCTCCTTGAAGATATAGAGTATCAACCGCTAGACAGAGCATCAACATCGAGCCGAATATGATAATCTGATCTAGCTGAATATCGAGTTGATGCGGAAGCACCTAATTCCAAATAAAACCGACATTCATTTCAATATAGTTCATGTGAACATGAAAAACAAGATTGGACACTAATGTCATTGCATTGATGTTGTCACACACCATGTGGCAAGTGTGGATGATAATGGCACACGAAGCTTGTAGAGGAAAAATTGAACTCAAATTCATTCATAAGCAACATCAGACAAACCATGATGTTTGGATTTGATGTTGGATGGGACAACCTCGCTGGTTTCATAGAACAACCTTAAAATATGCTAGAGATAATTGGAGGATTCTATCTAAACATATTATAGGGTTAAAAAATCTTTAGATATTTTATAGGAAAAATAAAAAATCACTCTTGTTTTAGGATATAGGGTAAACTTCTATCGATCTTTTTATCGGTTAAGAATCTAACCTATATAGATATTTTTAAACGGGTTCAATGTAAAGACATATACCTAGGATTCAGATCAAAATTTGAAATCTGATGGCACCGACATTCCCCTGCATCCTCTGTACTGTGTTGTTTATGTAATGGTATAGGTAGAAACTTTCAATTTTTTTAAATCTTTCTGAGTCATCTTATTTTTAAGATCGCTTTCATTCGGATGTGATCTCGGTTTACTCATGTACCCCTCGTTCCCGAACTACATCTTATTAAGAGAGGTAATGCTCTGATACCATTTTAACGACCTATGCCTAAGATTCAGAATTCAGATTCGGCACCTGATGGTCCCAACATTCTCCTACATCCTCTTCGACATGGTCACGTTACTTGCTCCTTACTTCTAAGAGTGGCAAGTAAAGCTACTTACTAAGTATATTTTTTCTGCTATTTCTTTTTAGGTAATATAAAAATTGCTATGGCAAGAGGCGATTTCATACCGAAGTTTCGAGACTACGGGACAATAATGAATTTATGTCATGTGAAAGATTTTAGAAACGTTCGATTACGTTTGGATGTCCAAATTTATAATTAATTAACAATTTAAATATTCGATATTTTTATTATGAAATCTCGAACTTGATTTAAGTATTTTAGATTTTTTTTAAATTAAACTCTTGTAATGTTGGATTAGTTTAGACTTTTATTTGATTTGGGTTGATCTCGTAGAGATAAATTAGTATTTTACTTATTTTTCTCGTTCGTATAAAGATGTCCTTTTGATTTTGATTTTTTGATACAATTCTATGCACGGTGTAAACCGTAGCAGTCTTTTGTATTCTCTTCTCCTTTTCCTTACTAAAGTTTTTACGGTATCAGAGTTTTAAGATATGCTTGTTTGGGTGTTTATTCGTTTGACGATTCTAAAATTGGTATGTTTTTGGTTTCAAGTGGCTCTCATAGCTCAGTTAGTTAGAGCATCGGTTTAGTAAGTGGGAGGTCTTGAGTTCAACTCTCAATGAGAGCATTGTGTTCATCATGGTTGTCTTTTCAATTGGATTGGAAGCTTTTTAGCCCGAGCTTCCAAGCTTTTTAGCCCGAGCTTCCATAACAATGTATGACTCAATTTGATCTTGGGAAATTGAGGTACCAGAGATAGACATTATGGAATAGTACCTTTTGATGAGAGATATAAACAACAGCGAGTCCATGGGTATTTGAACCCGAGTATCCGGGAAAAAGCAGAATATTTGATGGAAGAACGGAAAATCCTTTTGAACAACCTATTATAATAGGAAAGCCTTATATCTTGAAATTAATTCATCAAGTTGATGATAAAATACACGACGTTCCAGTTGACATTATGCACTTGTTACCCAACAACCCCTTAGAGGAAAGGCCAAGCAAGGCGGACAACAAGTTGATGATAAAATACATGGATGTTCTAGTGGACATTATGCACTTGTTACACAACAACCCCTTAGAGGAAAGGCCAAGCAAGGCGGACAACGGGTGGGAGAAATGGAGGTTTGGGCTCTAGAAGGATTTGGTGTGGAAGTTCAAGGATCAGTAGTTTGATTCGGTTGGAAGTAGTGGAAGCTCAAGGATCAATAGGCCTTAGGTTTGATTCGGTTGGAAGTAGTGGAAGCTCAAGGATCAGTAGGCCTTAGGTTTGATCCGGTTGACGCTGTCCAGAAATGTGACGTTTAACATCATTAAGGAGAAGATAACGTCAAGTCTATTGAAGACGCTATCGAATAGGTACGAAAAACCATCTGTTATGAACAAGGTGCATTGGGTGACGTTGTCCAGAAACGTGACGTTTAACATCATTAAGGAGAAGACAACGTTAGGTCTATTGAAGACGCTATCGAATAGGTACGAAAAACCATCTGTTATGAACAAGGTGCATTGGGAATCTTCACAAACCGCCGATACCATGACTACGAAGTAGTGGAAGCTCAAGGATCAGTAGGCCTTAGGTTTGATCCGGTTGACACTGTCCAGAAACGTGACGTTTAACATCATTAAAGAGAAGACAACGTCAGGTCTATTGAAGACACTATCGAATAGATACGAAAAATCATCGGTTATGAACAAGATGTATTGGGAGATTGTTCAATCTACAGATGTCAAAAGGTGGATCTGTTGTAGATCATATAAATGAATTCAATATGATTTTAAGTCAATTGAGTTCGATGGAAATTAATTTCTAAGATGAAATTAAAACATTGGTTTTGATGTCATCTTTATCTAAGTCGTGGGATACTGTGTTGTTGTCGTGATTAGCAGTTTGATAAATTGAATTTCGATGAAATTTGAGATTTCGAAAGTATTCATTTGAATCAACCATTAGGGTTTGCTTAACATCTTGGACGGCAAAGCACGACAGTGGGGTTTAGTGGAATCCTTTTGAATCAACTACGTATCAAGGAAAATCAAGGACGACCGGTGATAGTTTTGGGTTTAGAGTTCAAGCTTTTCCAGCGACCACATCGAGCCAAACGATGCCATGACCTTTTAAATCCTAGCCCTTTTTCCTTTTGGAAGGGTACTACTGAGTAGTGGGTACCTCATAAGACCTCAACCCACCTACTCAGGTCTTGTATGAATATGCAAAAAGGTTTATCATTCTCGATGAAATCTAGGAAAAATCATTATTGCATATGATCGAGAGAATTGTGATCGCCGACTTTTCATGTTTTGTTTTTCAGATATTTACCCTAAATTATATGCTATTTAAGACTTTCTTTAATTCTTTCAAGTTATATTCAAATATATTTTCTCGCTCACGTTTTCTAAAATATTTCTTGCAAACGTGACTCGAGGTTCGAGTATACACGAACGTTGTCCATAAAGTCCGAATTCCTTATGGCCGACTTGTTCGCTAAATTAGAACAAGTATCGTATAATCGCTATTCCAACAAGTATCGTACAATTGCTGTTCCACCGCTACAAGAACTATGGTGACTAATAGTGCTAACGAGAACAAACGAAGACTTAATAAAATAATATATTGCAAGGGTATTACAACCGAATAATTGTTGCGTCCACATTTTGCTCTAAACCCAGTCAAAATTCTGTGGTTTGTTTGAACCTTATCTTCAACCTCCATCTGTTCAAAGTCAAGATATGAAGATTTTGACAACTTCACACCTCTCAAATGTAAGCCACATATTTTGTGGATAAAATGAAAGATTTGTATACAATAATCCTAGAGTGTGACCTAGACCACGAACAAGAAAGTGCTCGAGAGAATTTCTTTCGTAAAAACTTCCGTTTACTTAAATATGTAGATTCATTAGTGACCGTAGCTTTGGTTCAAAAAGTCAAAAAATCAAAAATCAAGTGTAGATTTGATTGATAATGACAAAAGCACTGGCAGCGAGAATGACCGGATAACAAAGCTCGAGAGACCTACTATACCAACTCAGTGAAGGCGACGTCCACTACTATTAGTACGAATTGCGTTGATTCTACCCTCTGCTACCAAATACGGCAAGGTCTCATGGAGGGAAAGAAAAAGAGGAAATCTTACAAACTAGATCTCGAGATTGAACGAACATCTTGTCCAAGTTGTAGAGAGCAAAGGAGAAAAAGAGGAAACAAAGTTAAATAAGTTAGGAAGCAGGCTTTCCACAGAAAATCGGTGTCAACATCTTGCTAAATGCCATGAATAATAAGGATCTTATATTTTCCTCCATAAATGGTCATTTCCAACTTTTCTGGTGGGTTGAGAATGGGGAATGGGATTATAGCTAGCAGATATTGTTCTCTTTCAGTTTTCCCTTTCGGGTTTCTTCTCAAAGTTTTTAAAACGCATTACTAGGAAGAGATTTCTACACGCTTATAAAGAATGTTTCGTTCTCTTCCCCAATTGATGTGGGATCTCACAATCCACCTCCTTTAGGGCCCAGCGTTCTCGCTGACACTCGTTCCCTTTTCCAATCAATGTGGGACCCCTCTAGCCTCCTTGCTGGCACATCGCCCAATGTCTGGCTCTAATACCATTTCTAACCAAAGCCTCCACCACTAACAGATATTGGACTTTGAGCTTTATCTTTCGGTCTTCCCCGCAAGGTTTTTAAAATGTGTCTGTTGGGGAGAAGTTTCCACACTCTTATAAAGAATGCTTCATTCTCCTCCCCAATCGGTTTGGGAACTCACACTTCTATTCTCCTTAGGAAAGACACGAGCAAGCCAAGCAAAAGTAGGGAAATAGTTATATTCCATTAAGAAAAATGAAGCAAATTACGTACTACGAACTTATTATATGTATAAGAACATATCAATAATTTCTAGCATATGGAAATGAAAATCCAATTTGTAAATTGACATAACTTCAATTTTGAATACTATATTACATCAAAGAACAACACTTTGTCACCAAAATCAGCTACTTACTACTCTTTTATGGGGATCTGGAAACATACCAAAAGTTTCTTTTCAGCTTGCAAATCGCTACAGCCACGTCTTCGTAGCTTCAAAGCGTAAAAGGTCGATTGAAGGAAGCCTATAGAACGAGTTGGATATGCAACCTAAAAATTTCATCTCCTTTCACTTTTGCATATTTCCAACTGGAAATAAACAATGTAGAAATGGCTCTTGCATTCACAATAACATCTGCATCACCATTTCGAAATAGCAGATTCGTCAACTAATAAGTTTTAACAAGTCAAAAAAACATAAGAATCAATTTAGAATTCCAAGAAACAGAACGAAATGCCCTAACTCCACTACAATCATCAGAGGATAACTAGATTAACACAAATAATTTGAGGTTAGTGATAACAATTAAACTACGGTTTAAGAATCAAATACGTTTATGTATTTAGGATGACAAAACAAGGTGGGAAAAGGGCTAACCGTCAAATGTAGAAACCATAGAAAATCAATGAGATGCTGTATAAACATAAACCAATTGCACCACCGGCAAGTAAATTATGCAATAGACGACGATCATCTTTTGTGGGAATGAAGACTGCCTTGAGTGTATTTGTCAATTCAAATAACCGGAGAGAGAGCTGCAAAAGAGAATCAATTTATAAATAATCATGCAAGAAAATGAAATCTAAAAATACTGAATCCTCCTTCCAAAAGGGTCATGTAAAATCTCTTACAAAGATATAGACTGCTGTGGTGATCATGAAATTTAGCATAGGATATTCTGGAATGATTGAAAGAAGCCACTTAGGCTGTCCATTGGGGACATTTGATCTGCACAAACAGACAGAAAATAACAATTGCATGTCTTAATGGAAAATAATGTAATTTAAATTCCATATAAATTTTTGCACTACAGTGGCCGTATTTCGATCATAACTTATGAACTGAAAAAGAAAAAAAAAACGATGATATTGGCAGAAGTATTTGAAAACACTGAGTTCAAGTGTCTGGACGATGAAGAAAGACACTTAATATCTCCTAGAAATCCTTAAAAAAAATGAATACATTTGATTGTAATTACACATCCATGTTAAATATAAACAACGAATATCTTCTGAGAGTAGAGCATAATTAATCAATTTTGAAGTTCGCAAACAAGTAAAATGACGGATGCAAACCATGTCAAACATTTTGAGGCCTAAAAGGTAAGGAACTACGGCTGTTTAGTAAATATACATTCTGAGTTCACAATCAAATGACATTAGAATGAACTAAAAAGCGAGTTGCACCAAAAAGTTCCTCACCTTAGCCATATATGGAACTGTGAAATGTAAGTTTCAAGAGTAATCTTGCCAAGCCACCTGATGATATAAAATAGTCAGAAAACACAACAGAATATACTGCAAGAAGTTCAAAACTATATTGCAAGAAGTTCAAAACTTTAATATCTCATTGAATAACGTTGAAAAGAAATACATACGCAAATAGTGTCAGAGAGTAGTTTCGAATCTCTTGGGTAAAATTCCGTAGGCAAATGTAAACACTAGAATCAAAAGAAAACAAGGTCAGTGATAAAGTACTAAAAAACAAATAAAAATAAAGCAACGAAAACCTCTACAATACATACGTTATGGGAATCCACGATGTGTAAGGATGAAACTTGTTATATGTAATTTTGTCCAGCTTATAAATCCACTCATACCACATATAACCAACCTAGAAACAACAGAAGGCATTGAGAAACGCAATGACTTAAATAAGATTATTGTTGCCGTGCTAAAAGAAATTGATAGTCACAAGTTCATCCAACTTACGAACAAGGCAACTGTAACTATGCATGTTTTAATTGAGATTCTCTTCTTGGTTTCAGCTTCCTCTAATTTCTCCATCCATTTTTCAACCTGGGATGAAAATGATTGTTTCTAAGGATAGCGAACAAATAGAAAATGGAAATAAATTAAAACAACAACAATAAAAATCATAACCAATTCAGTCACATCAGTTTACATTGGGATGAAAGTAGGCATAGATCATTCCGATAATCCAAATATATCTGTCGAGTCCAGATCTGAAATGCCATTCATGCAATTTAGGGAGTTGAGGTTTTGCAGGATCAGTATAACCTGTTAGATATCCAAAAAATAAGGGAAAAAGACAAGGAAAAATTGTCATTATGTAATATATGGATTAGTACAAATCAAAATGCAGAAAACCAAATAGTTTAAAAGGTTGCAATTGTCTTCAAAGAAACCCAATTATCTAAAAGTGTACCATATTATGAAAAATATGGTATCATTAAAGTCTTAGTCATCAGCACTAAGTTGTCAAACATGAATGCAAATAGAAAAGCCCACTACCTACAGTTTAAACTTGAAGTATAGTCCCGCATATAAGCAAGCTAAACGGTTAGGTTGGAAAACAACTTCCAAAAACAAAGAATAGCTTGATTTATGAAATCAAAATAATTGAGCCACCTTCCCAGTCCAAAACATAAGAACGAAATACTAAAGAGACAAAAAAAACAATTATTTGTCCTGTTTTCTTCTCTACTTTCTTTCTTTGAGCAGGGGGCTAAATCTGTTCTTACCTAAAAGGAATGTCAAAGGACTCCAAAATGCGTCGAAAACACCAGGAACTTCCCAAATGAGAATTACAACAAGAAAGCAAGCAAGAATCTTCACTGCAATCACTGAGCTTTTCTCATTATGCTTGTGAAAAATACCAAGAGCTCCATAAACCATTAGAGTGAAAAGCGTATGCATTGGGCAGATGTAGTACAGCATATAATCATTGCTGAGAACGATACAGCAAAAGATAACGAAGAAATTTAGCCGCCACATCATCTGCATATAATAATAGATATTAACAAAAGTTACTTGCTCCCAATCTTTTTTGGGCCAACACAGGGGGTAGGGTATTGATAAAGCTTTGAAGGTAGAAAGAGTTTTAAGCTTAAATCAAGGTAACCTGAGCAAAACGAGCAACACTAAAATCCTTTCTGATGTAATAATAGGAAAAATTCCCAAATCCAGTCATCCAAACGTATGCAGCAATAAACATGCGTATTGCATTGTATATCTCTGCAGCAGCAAAATAATGGTACATTAAGAAAAGAACCTGTTGAAACACAAAAAAGAAATATGTTAATGACTTGACAAGAACCAAACAAAATAACTCAAACTTAATTAAAACCACTGGTATGAGAAAATAGTATATCAAATACATGTGAAGAACAATAAAACATTTTAAAATAAAGTGTAGCGTACACAAATTCACTCAAATGAACTATCAATTGAATGACATCTAAGGATGGACATGGAGACAATTTACAACACAAAATTGACAGTCAAAAGCCAAAACATAATTGGAAAAACACAAGTCGTGGACAAATGAAATGTACAACTAGTTAATGTTGATAAAGAGCAGTCTAGTACACAGATTTTATTACGAATCAAAGTAGGCTAAGAATAAAACACAATGTACACTCCATGCACCATAAAATCAGAAATTAAGATAGCAATCTAAGACTTTATGTCCAGAGGGTATATTATTCTATCTATAAATTTACTTTAGAAAACAACTTGCCTGCATCCATCCTTTCCACTCCTCTGTCTGATGCCTATTAAGGTAAAGAATAGATCTCCCAGAGAATGCTGACTTGTCGCTGTGTTTTTTTAAAGATGTTGCTGCTGAAACAATGATGAGAAGAATGTAGAGAAAGAGAAAGAGGTCACGGCTGTAATTCTGTCAAAGAAAAAAACAATTTTAAACAGAATAAAAAATATTTCTTTTAACGCAGGTAAAAAAAGGGAAGCAAATTGTTTATTATCTACAAGTACGAAAATTTTAAGGGAATCAGTTAGAAACATAAAAGATGACACAAAGTTGAGAATGAGATCTATGGAATTCCGGCTTCAATTACTTGCTCACCTTAACTATCAACAATAATAAACGGCAATAGGCATGTATCTTAGGTAATAGAGAAAAAGTAAAGTATAAAAACAAAAGCATTGCGGCAGAAAGAGTTATATGACAGACTGATTTTTTTTTTTTTTTTTTTTTTTTTTTTTTTTTTTTTTTTG
>NW_019268535.1:2933592-2940016 GCF_002738365.1 Cucurbita moschata
TTTTTTTTTTTTTTTTTTTTTTTTTTTTTTTTTTTTTTTTTTTTTTTTTTTTTTTGTTGGAACAAGAGGAAACAGGTTGAGATGAAAGTATTGTTTCAAGAACAATGTTGAGCACAAAATGAAGTGAGAAGGGAACAAAACTACCTTTTTCGAATCTGCCAGGATAGATGTACGGTCACATACAAAGAAATACAACAGAATTGCTCCAAATTCAGACCTAAATGAGTTCGTAATGATGAGTTGAAGAGTTTACTTCAATACTATTGCTTAATCAAGTTAGGACTAATCAAGTCAAGACTCACATTGCTCTCAAGGTAGCTCGATTTTCTAGCAAGAAGGTATCATCCAGTGTAAAAAACCTAATGACCAGGAAGGTTCAGACAGTAGAAAGGACAATAAAGAAACAAAGTATTTCAAAATAAAAGATATATAATATACGATCATGGAAATTACCTTATCAAATTTGTTGTGATGGATGGATTATGAATCTTTGCAGATGCTGTTCTAGCCAAACCTCCTTCCAATAGAACAGCTTGATCATCTTCTTTTATTGTCTCACCTCCCAAGTCAACCAGACTGATGTCTGAATGACTGCAATCCAGGAAATTTCAATCAGGAACAGGAACCTTAAGCAAAAAAAGCTGAATATATACCTTTAAAAATGAAGATAGAAAGTACGAGAAACAAAAGTACTTGTGTGTGTTTGACTGCAACAACTAAAAAGACAGACGAAAACAGACCAGTCAAACACAAACTGAATAAATAAAATCAACCTATTCCTTAATCCTACTTGTTAAATGCCTATTCTCTTACAAGTCTTTAACATTTTAAACATAGAGATCAGGGGAAATTTGCATAAATTTCCAACAAAAGATACATGATGAAAGCTATCACATTCCCACAGTGGCACTAAAGTTTAAATCTAAAACAATAAAAATTGCAGAGAGTTTCTCACGCTTTAGAAGGAGCTGAAGATTTCCTATATTCAAGGAATTCTGCGTATATCCATGAAACAAAGATGGGAGATATTCCAAGAAGGAACGATATCTGAGACATGAAAATATCCTTGTCAGCTATTTCAGGCTTAAAATGCGATAAAAGTAAGATCCTTGAGGCAACAAATATGAACACCAGACAGACATTTTTTCATGTAAAATTAGAAACAGGCAAATCAATATTAAATAATATCAAAACTTGAGAAAACTTTGAAAGTAATTCCAGCCTGTCCCAGTATCATTCTCAAACTCAAGCCACAGAATACAGTGGATAATCTACCTGTGAAAATTATAACCCACGAACATCAACACACGATCTAACAATCCGACAAATCCAAGACACTTTCAAAAAATGTAGAATGAATTGAATGCAAAAACAAGAACCTCCGGGAGGAAAAATGCTCAGAAAGATTCAAGGATAACTTGCATAAAGGAAAAAACAAATGTATCCTAGGCAGTCATGTCCTAATTCTGTATGCAAGTTTCCATTCACATCAAGACAAGTTTCCATGAACAAGAAGTGTTAATTCCCAGTTGACAGTACACTAATTCTGTATTCATGGGATGCTCCGAGAACTAAATCTTGAAAATCAGGTGAATAAGGAGCAAAAAGGAGAAAATAATTTAAAAATCCAAAGGAAAAGGCAACTGTCGGTGAGAATTATTAATCGCCAACTATACCAAAACACGTAGCCGACAGCGCAGGTAAATGCGAAATTCAAATCCAAACAATCAAATAAATTTCAAGTATCAGTGAACTTCACTATGCAAGAATGTCATACACAACACAACACACCAACCAAAAACCAAAAACCAACCTCAACCAAGGAATTACGCAACTATCAAATACATCCACATCAACGAAAGAATCAAAAGGCGAAGGCAACTGTCGGTGAGAATTATTCATCGCCAACTAAACCAAAACACGTAGCCGACAGTGCAGGCAAATGCGAAATCAAATTCAAATTCAAACAATCAAATAAACTTCAAGTATCAGTGAACTTCTTCACTATGCAAGAATGTCATACACAACACAACAATTAAAAACCATCCTGAACCAAGGAATTACACAACGCTCAAATACATCCACATCGAAGCAAGAAAAACGAATCAAACCAACGCAATACCTGTCCAGGAGTAATAACAGAGGCCTCCATCATAAGTCCAGACTAAAACTGCAAAATGCAAACAAAACACAACAAAAAACCTAAGCAAAGCACTTCAACATTCCACCAACACCGAAAAACACATATAAAAAACAGAATCTAAACTACAAAAGCGCAGATCCAGAGAGATACAAGTTCCCGGAGACGAAATGAAGAATCGCGGTGTGAAACGTCAGTCTGTAAACATCAGATAGAATGCCAGAGAGAGAGATCACGTGGATCTAACGCAGATTAGATAGAGAGAAGATGAGATCAAAGCAGAAGGATTAGCTGAAAATTGAAGACGAAGAAGAAGAAGATCTCTTAATTGTTGTGTATCCACTTGCTCTTCTGAACGGTTCTTGCTGTTGGAACGATGGTTTTCGTTGTGGTTGCCGCTCTCTTTTCACTCCCAATGCCGTCGATTAGATTTCATTTCATTTTGCGGATAATTATTTTTAAATCAATTTTATATTTCAAAAATATTAAATTCTCTTTAATCGAATTAAATAACTTTTAAATTTAATGTAATTTATTTTACTTTTGGAATATATATGTATTATTTTAATTTTAGCATTTTTTTCTTTCTTTTTAACCTTAATTTAAAGAAAAAAGAGTATACTTTTATTTTGAAAATAATTATAAATTTTAGACCAAATTAATAAAAAAAATATTCTTAAACTTTCAAAAGTTTTCAATAATACCCTAGCAAAATAAAATAAATAAATAAATAAAAATTTGGAGATGATTTATGAAGCATAGATAGACCGTTTTCTTCCATATATTGATAATTAGAGTTTTTTTTTATATAAAAAAAATTATAAATTTTGAGGATATTAATGGTATTTTTAAAATTTCAAGCTTAATTTCTAAGAATAGTAAGAATCATAAGGGTATTTTTGATTTTTTTTTTTAAGTTTAAGGATATTTTTTATACGATTCCTTCGAAATTAAAAATATGAATATTTTTTAAAATTTAAAGATATTAAAAATTTTAAAGTGCAAAGGTATTTTTACTAATTTACCCTCGGTTGGTTTATTTAGAGTTTCTTAATTTAATTGTTTATTAAAATTATTTATTTTTATTATTTTTGTGAACAAAATATTTTTAGGGTCCACGAAAAATTTTATTTTCAATTATGAAAATGAAATATAGACCTTTCTAAATAATAAAAATAAACATATAAATATATAAAGCCCATTTAAATTTCAAATCTATATTGAAATTATTTTATAGAGTTATATTTAAACAAAAATATTTTTATTTTTAAAAAATATAATTTCTAATTTAAGTTAAATTTTGGTTGCCACTTTTTGTCTTTTATTATATTTAAAATTTGAGGGTTTTTAGCCTAAATTTGGAATTTGCACATTCTATTTATATTTGTATTTTTTAATATGATAAATTTTTGTTTGTACAAGAGTCAACGGATAATTTAATTAATATAATTAACACCACATTTATTATTCCTTCTCTTAATCATAGTTTTGGGGTTGGTGAAAAGAATAATTAGAATTTAAGTAATCTTAATGGATAATTACGTACTTAATTATGATGCATTTTTAATATCCAATAATTTAATTTGAAAAATATTTAATTTTAATGTCAAAAGTTTTTTTTTTGTGTGTAATTTAAAGTATAAAATAGAAATTGAAACAAATAGATTTAAGTTTTTTTTTAAGTAAAAAAAATTATAAACATTACAAATGTAAAATATTATTCATTGAAAAATTAAAGGATGAACGTTATGTGCATCTCGACCCAAGATCTGTAGGCGACTAATGACCTGTAACGTTACCTGAGATTTGTAGACGACCAACTACGTAGACGACTAACGACTCCAAAAAAAAAAAAACATGCTATCCGAGATCCGCACCTCGACCTATATTTAGGTTGGTCGGACACAAAAAAAAATGTCAACGAGTAAATCGAATTGAATAATCTAATCTTTATGGTTGGGATTAGAATAAAAAATTGTTGGATTCTTGAATCAATTATATAATATTCTTGAGAAAGAAGAATTTGATCTAAAATAAAAATATATTACTAGCGTCCAAATGTGTAGGCAGTTGCAAAAACTTGGCCCAGAGATAAAAGTTTTGGAGTTGAGTGTCACAACTATTCTATGAAGACAGTAGGTTGTGACCCTCACGTAGACTGATAAGGTGGCAACCCTTATGTGGCGTCCATTCGACCACGTGAGAGCCGAGACAAACAAGTGCCATGATGCGGCCGAGGAGGAGGGTGCATCATTCATCACACCAAGAAGAGTGTTCATTAAAGCCAAGTTAAGACATAAATAAGGTTGGAGAGAACCTTGTGAGACGAGCCAAGTTAAGTCATAAATAAGGTATGACTGCTCACCAAAATCACGTACTATAGGGGGAGGCATGATGTCAGCTCTCTACCACCTCTAGGCCTTGTGATTGAAGCGAGCTATCATGTGGTACATATGTGTGTTATAACGTGGGTGAACGTTGTGAGACGAGCATCTTCCTTTGAAATGGGTTTTTCAAGGACAGTGTTGGACGACACGCGTGTATCGAGATTGTGCCCCAACCCATGTGTCGAAGGTTGGTATATGCACCCGCTATCTAGTATGGAGTCCGTAAATGACTTAGCATGGACATGGGAGAACTCATGCCCTGATGACAACTTTGATGGATGGATGTTCGGGATGTCCCAATGAGATGAGCAACACATGAATTGGTTACGATATACATGTCCGAGCAAGTCAAGATGACCAAGCTATCTTGAGTCATGGGATGACATCACGATGCATGAGTTATGTTGTTGGGAACCAAGATGATAGTTGAGATGCGACGTTAAACACGAGAGACATTAGTCTAGTGTAGAGCAAGCGACTATAAACATATACAATTGAACATGCATGCACGGATATTCATGTATGGTTGAACAAGCTTAGGTTCTGTACGAGTTATGTTCAATTGGCAAAGGAGAACCTCGCCTAAGATCCGACGAAGCCACAACACCGAACAAAAAATATATATGGGGAATCAGATTCTTTTTAAGGCTTATCATGAGCGTGTCAAAATCATGACGTCGTACATTGACACCGAGCTCGCATGCTGACGACTCTAGGGTTTTCTTAAATTCAAGTTGTTACACATAAGCCTCGAGGTGAAAAGTTAGACCCTCATGGCACGTCAGCCTCGAGGTGTAATCGTGATAGTTCTATAGGCTTGCACAATCGAGATTGTCCCTCTAAGTCCTATTGCCTTTGCCATTGTCACAAAAGAAAAAGAAGGGGCATGCAGGGTGACTCTGTTGGTACTTACCATGGCTGTAAAGCTAAAAAAGGAACGTACAACTCTGTTCCATTGTTGAGTTTACTCTTGCTACTTGCTTCATATTTGGGAGCACCATTGAAATGCTTTGGGAAAAAGCATTAAAAGCACTTGAAGTATAGAACTAATCTTTTAGTCGAGAAGGGGCCTAGAAGTGTCTACTACACTCGGCTCTATACATTTACTAACTAGCCCCCGTCTTGTCTCTCGCAAAGCTACCAATTTGTACACAAACTCTAGCGTTATTGTGAGAGGGTGGTGTAGGAACACGTGAGAAAGATTGAGAAATATAGAATAGAATTGTGTGCGTCTCGACCCTTTATATGTCATATTTTGACAAAGTCCACCGCTACTAAATATTGTTCCTTTTGGGCTTTTCCTTTCGAGGTTCCCTTTAAGATTTTTAAAATACGTCTACTGTGCAGAAGTTTTCACACCCTTATGAAGAATGTTTCGTTCCCCTCTTCAACCGATGTGGGATCTCACAATCCACCTCCTCCCCCTTCATAGCCCAAATGTCTTCACTGGCACTCGTTCCCCTCTCCAATCGATATGAGATCTCACGATCCACCCCCTTCGGGGGAACCTTTCGTCGGCGCACCACCCATTGTCCACCCCCTTCGAGACTCTGCGTCCTTGTTGACACACCGCCTGATGTCTGGCTCTAATACTATTTGTAACAGCCCAAGCGCATCACTAGCAGATATTTTCCTTCTTGGGCTTTTCGTTTCACGCTTACCCTCAAAGTTTTTGTAACACGTATGTTAGGTAGAGGTGTCCACACTCTTAAAAGAATACTTGGTACCCTTCTCCGAGGTGGGATCTCACGTTAGATTTGTTATTAGATGCGTAAGAACTTTTATTATGCTGTTTTAGTGTCTTAAGCGATATAAGAGAGACGATTAGATTAGAACGATGAGCAAACACGTGCAGCTTTGGCAAATCTTCCTTTTTTTTTTTTTTTTTTTTTTTTTT
>NW_019268535.1:2940228-2951629 GCF_002738365.1 Cucurbita moschata
TTTTTTTTTTTTTTTTTTTTTTTTATTTGCTTCACTTTAAAAGATGCTTCTTTTTCAGTATTACATCCATTATAGCCTTTGATTTTCTTCATTTTGTTAAAAGAAATATGAAACACAACAACCCTTTCCTCTTTAACCTTTGCCTTCTATTTGAACCATGGAATTTTATATGTACATGTGAATGAAATGAGAATAATTAAATACTTGGCCTCCAAGAATGCTTTTCCATTTTTGTATACTCACTTTTACACATTATTATTATTATATAGTTTCGAAATCTCTATACTCATACCACGGGCAAGAACGCATCCTTCATTCAAGTTGAAGCTCGTATCGATATCGTCTAAACTGTCATACCCATGGAATCCTTTGCTTTGCTTCGTGGTGGCTTACCGTCTAAACTTCCCTTGCTTAAACCTTCCCCTAGCACCCCGATGTCGGTGATGCCTTCGTGGCTTTGTTTCAACGTTAGGAATCCACCCTTTCCTCGATTATCGAATGGTTCAGTATTGACTTGTGTCTCTATTGGGTTGACTCGGAATCCCAATATACATGATAAGTTATTAGCTCGTTGTGGTGATGGGGTGACGTACTCAAATGCCGAAGAAGACTCATTGAAGGCATTGCTAAGCTTAGTACAACCAAAAGAAAGTAATTCATCGACATTAGTGATTGCTTCCACTAAGGTTGGTTTGTTTTTTACAGTTATAAGAACACATTTGAAAAGTCCTTTCAATGAACTAAAAGGATTTTTTTTTAATTTTGTAGAACGAGGCATTGAAGTTGGTCGTGGAAGGGAAGTACGGTGAAGCATTGTGCCATACGAAAAACTTATGCTCTTTCGCTAAGGCCGAAGTTGTCTACGAGGCTCGGCTAGCACATCTCCAAATTCTCATACGTTTGGTAAGCTTTTTCACGGCCACGAAACGGAGACGAGGAAGACTTCTCTTATTTGGACCAGATTTGATAAAAAATAATTTTGAACTAACAATAAAAATAAAAATTAAATTTATTGAAAGTTGAAAAACTAAATTTAAATATAAAGTATATAAATTAAAATAGATTAAGATCTAAATGTGAGATCCCACTTGGGTTGAGGAGGAAACGAAACATTTTTTTATAAGGGCGTGGAAATCTCTCCCGGGTGGATTGGAGGTCCCACATCGATTAGAGAAGAGAACGAGTCTCAATGAAAACGCTAAAACGTTTTTTATAAGGGTGTGGAAACCTCTCTCGCGTGGATTTGGGGATCCTACATCGATTGGAGAAAGGAACAAGTGTCAGCGAGAATGCTGAACCTTGAAGGGGGTGGATTGTGAGATATTACATCGGTTGGAGAGGAGAACGAAACATTCTTGGTGTGAAAACCTCTCTCAGGTGGATTGGGGGGGGGGGTCCCACATCGATTGGAGAAGGGAATGAGTGTCAACGAGAACGCTGTACTCCAAAGGAGAGTGGATTGTGAGAACCCACATCAGTTAGGGAGGAGAACAAAACACTCTTTACAAGGGTGTGAAAAACCTCTTTCTAGTAGACGCGTTGGAAAGCCCAAAAATGACAATATCTACTAGCAGCGAACTAGGGTCGTTACACTAAAATACATAGATGAAAATGACATTTTAACCTAAATATAATTTGACCGTTACGTCACAACAATTTATTTATTATTATTGTATATTTAATTTCTTTCAATGTCTATAAATTCACATGTAATTTCTTCACTAGGATGAATACGACAAGGCTCTAGAATTTCTAGAGGAGGACAACTTTCCTCAATCATTTGAAGCAAGACTTTCCCTTTATAAGGTACATTCTCATTATTGTCATACCTAAGTATGTGAATTTTCAATAGTTAACTTATAATAATGAAATTAAAACTTTATAATAAAAATTGATATAATACGGGTGTTCAAAAATTTCGATGACCCAAATAACCCGATCAACCCAATCCACCAAGTTATGAACTTATTTGGGTTCGAATGAGTTCAAATAAATGAAAATTTTATGCATTGAATTCTAGTCTAAAACTAGATTATGTTCCAGATAAATAATCTGAACACAGTCCACAATATTTATGGTTGGACAGGTTAAGTTTACTATTTAGTAAAGATTGTTTGAGTTGAAAATTTTACTGAACAATTGAGTTTAGTTTGAAAAAATGTCTCAACTCGATCCAACCACAAAAAGTTATGGTTAGATCGGGTTGGGTTTATCGTTTAGTAAATGTTGTTTGGGTTGAAAATTTTACAACCGGATCAACAATTGAGCCCGGTCTAAAAAAAATAATTCAACCAGACTTGACCCGACCCAACTCAACCCACAAACACTCCTACAATTTGACATGACGGGACCCGACCCAACTCAACCTACAAACACTCCTACAATTTGACACGTTTAAAGATCAAGATCAATATAAACAAATATTGACCTAAATTTAGTTAGTGGGTTTCATTGATTGAAAAGGATGCAATTTTATGTAGGCTGTGGTTCACACCATGTTGGGCAACGGTGATAAAGCTGAAGAATGGTGGAATACGTACCTTGAAACGCTTGGCAGTGGCAATGTAAATGAGGAGCTCAAAGCTCATTGTAGAAATACAAATTCAGATGGGTTCTTGATGAATGCTAAGAGCCTATTGAAGCCATTGTTGAGCTTAAAATCACTCAATGTGGGACCTGACTCATTGTTATTCAACATTATTCCCTTTAAGGTTATTCTCTTCTAGTCTTATATTTTCTCTCATGTTTCCATTTATTTTTCAATTATTGTGAGATCCCACGTCAGTTAGGAAGGAGAACGAAACATTCTTTATAAAAGCATAAAAACTTTTCCTAGCCGACACGTTTTAAAAACTTTGAAGGAAAACTCGAAAGGAAAAGTCTAAAGAGGAGAATATCGGCTAGCGGTGGCTTGACCGTTACAAATGGTATCAGGGTCAGACACTGGACGATGTGTCAGTGAGTAGGCTGAGTCTCCAAGAGAAGTGGACACAAGGTGGTGTGCCAGCAAAAATGCTAGCCCCGAAAGGAGGTGGATTGGGGGTCCCACATCGATTGGAAAAGGAATTAGTGCCAACGAGAACACTAGGCGATGTGCCAGTGAGGAGGCTGAGCCCCCAAGAGAGGTGGACACAAGGCGGTGTGCCAGTAAGAATGCTGGCCCCGAAGGGGGTTTGGAATAGGGTGTCCCACATCGATTGGAGAAGGGAACTAGTGTCAACGAGGACACTGGGCTTCAAAGGGGGTGGAGTGTGAGATCCCACATCGGTTGGGGAGGAGAACGAATGATGTTGGTTCTGGAAGGAGGTAGATTGGGGGTATTCTTTACTAGGGTTTGGAAACTTCTCCTCAATAGACACGTTTTCAAAACTTTGAGAGAAATCTCGAAAGACAAAGCCAAAAGATGACAATATCTGCTAACAATGAGTTTGAGCCGTTACAATTATATCATTTATATTCGTGAATCTTAAAATTGCAGAAAATGGCATTGAAGGAAGTCGTGAATGAGGATTATGATGCAGCAAAACGCCACATGGAAAACTTATGTAACAAAGTGAGAGACAGCCGAGAGGAGGCATTAGAGGCGCAAATTGCATATCTCCATATTCTTATATATCTAGTAAGTTAATTTAGAGTAGGTTTCGAATATCTTCTAGTTCAAACACATTTAAAAAATATATTTTTTTTTAAATAAGAAAGTTTTTTTTTAATTATTTTTTTTATTGCATTAAGTGATGATATTAATTATGAATGTATTTTTTCTTATCACATATTTGAAAGATTTTTTAATTTTATTAAAAAAGAAAAAATAAAATAAGAACAAATGGTTTAAATTGTGTTTAATATATAATGAATAAAAACATTTAAAAAAAAATTAGGTTAACTTAAAATATATTTTGTGTTTAATTTATTTTTAAAAATATAATTGTGAAATAAATTCACTACTTCTTAATTAGGGAAAATATGAAGAAGCTTTAAAGCGTCTCGTTGCGATCGAGGAGGATTTTCACGATTCCAATTTAGCAAGACCTTGCCTTTACAAGGTACTTACCCTTAACTCGATTTAGAAATTGTGTCAGGTTGAATTTTTGGAAAACTGAAAAATTCGAACGGATTCTCGGGTTGACATTTTTTCATTGCGTCAACCCAACCAACATGAAAATAGAGTTACAATCTAACTCTACCCTACCTACTTTAAAGATTATTACGAAGATTGAAAAATATTTTATATTTGTAACAGATATTAATGATATTTTATGACTTGTGAATGTTTGATATTTAAATTTTATAAAATTTTAATTATTAATATAACATGGATTATAAATAAATAATTAAAAAAAAAATAGTCCGAGAACCTAACCCAACTCAACCTGTATTTCGATTGTTCGGGTCACCAATTCAATCAACGTGCGCACGTTCCGAATTTTGTAAATTTTTTTTTCACTAAAAATATGAAATTTCATGAAGGCTATTGGGCTGACAGCATTGGGCAACCATAAAGATGCCAAAATTTGCTGGAAATGTTTCATGAAAACCATTGGCGTCTTCAACCCCTTTGAACATCAAACCCAATGAGGTAAATCCACAACTTTTTTATTTATATTTACTTGCTTTTTTCCACATGTAATGCCTCTATATTTCAAATAAATTTTTTTACTTGTGTCATTTTACCATTTTACCCTTAACGTACCACAAATTTCATTGATTTACGTTTAATTAATGGTCGTTAATTAGTCTGTTAATACATATATAAAGAAGTGACCGTAAGTTGTGACAGATAAAAATATTTAAAATATATTTCGTATAGTTTATTAAGAGATTTTGGAAGACGAGCTAGTAATGTTCAATAAATATAATTTATTTTCAAGATATCAATTCTCATATTTGTATATATTTTATATTTTAAAAAGGAGATAAAATTCGGTCGGTAATTCTTTTTACTGTGTTTCAACAGAAACTTCATCTATAAGATATTTCTTGCTATGACTTTAATACCGTAATTTGGCTCGTGGGAGCTTCTTTGAAGAAATGGAGAATTTCGTAGAGAATTGTGAGGGAGGACGTATGACTCAATCACGAGATCTTAGTTACGGGACCGAAGAATTTCTGCCCAATTTTAATATCTAATTTATGTTAATCTCATGCAATAAATAATAAATATTAATTTAAGATTACAAATTTTCTTTCGGGTCTAATGACATAAAATTAATTAACTAAACTCGTTAATCAGTCATTTCCATTAATTAATTCTAAGGCAATCCACTATTATGTACCTTAGTAAAGGAAATGTATATGAATGAATCAAAATCACATTCAAATGAGAGCAATCCCGAGAATAGTATGATTAAGAAAGACTTAAAAGAATTGAAAGTTAGTACTTATATCAACAAAGTACACCTTTTTCACGATCATAAGAACTTCATGGTTAAGTGAGCTTTGCTTTGAGCAATTCTATGTGGGGTGACCTTATGAGAATTTTCATAGGATGCATGTAGTTAGTGAAGACAAACCATGCTGGAAGGAGTCGTATTGGTCTATGGAGATAGTCTTTACTTTTGGAAGCGAAGGTTTTTTTTTTTTTTTTGTAATTTCTAATTAACTACACGTAAATATATTCAAGTCCAAACGATTCTTGATGAACGCCTGAACTTCTACCTCCAAATCGACTTGACTATGACTTCCTTCATGAAAAATGTGTGAAAACCTTACAAGATCTGTTGAACACATCTCTCTGTGGGAAACACTCACTCTTTATTAAGACCAATCACAAGACATTACAAGACACTCTGTACTGCTCCGTATTTCTTGGGATGATGAACTAAGTAGGGTGGAGAGGTATTTAGACCAGATGTAGGCAATTTATTCCTAAAATTTCTCAACGTTTTTTCTAAAATCCCTAAATCATTTTCCTAAATTTATTAAAATCCTGAATCATTTTCTTAACCTAAATATAGTCACTCATACAATGGTCGAGCTTAACCCTATTGGGTTAGTGATGATATTTTAACACTCAGTCAGCACTGGTCCTCATTCGCTGCACCACTCACCTCAGCACTGGTCCTCATTCGCTGCACCACAGTGAAAACTCTCATGTGTGCAAGTATTCAGCTCTTTTATAGACAAGTCTGCCACTTGGTCATCCGTATTCTTTCTTCAAGACTTTGTCTCTAATAAAATGGCAATGCACCTCCACATGCTTTGTTCTGGCATGAAACATCGAATTTTCTGCTAGGCGAATCACAGATTAGTTGTCGCATTGAAGTGGTATCGAATAGTCAGCTTTCTAGTGCTAATCTTTCATCAGAAGTTTCAGCTATGTACATTCTTAAGCTGCTCCCGCCGCTGCTCTGTACTCTATTCTCTAGTTGACAATGATACAATTGGTTGTCTTTTGTTACACCAAAAAATTGTTCTCGAACCGTGCTTGAACACATACCTAGTTATTGATCTTCGAGTATCGTGGTCTCCTGCATAGTTGACATCACTATATCCAGCTAGCTTCCAGTCTTCGCTTCTTTTGTACAAACGATCATAATTGATTGTACCTTTGACATATCTCAAGGTCCATCGAGCCGCATCCAAATGAGGCTTCTTCGGACTTTGCATATATTGACTAATGACTCCAACTTCATTTTCAAATTTCTTCAGTTGGTCCATGTAGAATTCTCCGTTTAACTCATCGTTCAAGAAAGTATTCTTCATATCCATCTGCCATAATTTCCAATCTTTATTTACCACAAGTACTGGAGGAACTTGTATGATAGTTATCTTAGTCATTGGACTAAACGTTTCATCATAGTCTAGTCCATATTCTTGAGAGAACCCTCGAGCTGCATATTGAGTCTTGTATCTTTTGATTGATCCATCCGAGAGACACATTATTTCGTAAGCCCACTTGCAAAAGATGAATTTGACATCTTCTGGTCTTGGTACTAGTTTCCAAATTTGATTTTTCTCAGGGCTATAATTTCTTCCTACTTCGCTTTCTACCAAGCCGTATTTTGTGATGCTTCTACATACGTCTCTGGCTCTTTAACTTCGTCATCTATAATAGTTATATCGACATACTTTGGATTTGGCTTCTGGATTCTTTTAGACCGTTTAAGTCGTTGAGGTGTCATTTTCTTTTCACCAGGTTTGCGTGGTTGAGTCACTTCTTGCTTACCAAGATCAGTGTCACTTGGATTTTCAGACACATCAGCACTTAAGCAAATGTGTACTGTCTGCTCCCCCGTCTTCTATTGTAGAATTTCTTCAATTTTCTCCCCCATCTTCTTTGGAAGAATTTCTTCAATTTGCCCTCTCGTCAGAAGAATTTTTTCAAGTTGCTCAAGGCTGGTAATGCTTCCTTCTCTGAGGGCCACTCTGCTTCCATTGCACCACTCTAATTGTCAATCATATGGTTTGAGCATCCTGGATCAACGATCCAATCATTCTCATAATCGATATGGTCTCCCATCATCGCCATGAGTGCTAGCTCATCTTCTTCTATGGCATACAGTACCTCTATATCCCATTCTTCCTCCATCTCCATGTTTGAGGATGTCACATTGCTTTTGATAGATTTTTTCTTGGACCAACAATCTCTAGACATGTGGCCCTTCTTCCCGCAATTGTAGCAAATTCCTTCGAATCTCTTCCCTTGAGAGTTATTGTTATCGTTCTTCCAAGCTCTCTCTGGTTGTGCAGTTCCTTGGTGACTTCTTCTTTTGTCACCATTGTATCCACATTTGGTAGACGACCTATTATTGCTCCGACTTTTACTTGTGTAGAGTGTTTCTTTTTCACCCTTTAATGTGATGCCTCCCATTTGTTTAGCCATGGCTTCTTGGCTGGCTAACAAGTTTTCGAACTCTACAAGTGATGGTTGTTTTTCGATAATCAACCAGGGAAATCTTTCTTTTCGGTGAGAGGAAATAGTCAACGGGAGGTTGTTGGAAGAAAAATAAAATGCTTAAAATAACACAGAGAGAGAATAGCTGAAATTTTGACTGCACTCAAAATCAGGTGGTTTAATATTCTGAACACATTTCCTATTTAAATATAAATTATCCTAAAAATGGCTGGAGAGTGGCCAACTAAATCTGTGCCACTCCCTACAAAATTGTAGTCTAAAACTTTGGTAATACATTCGACGTGTTTGTCAAATGGTCAAACGGAGGTATTCTGAAATCGTGTGAATCTAAATAAAGAAAAACTGAAAAACTCAGGTTTTATCTAACAATGGTTGAGTGGTTCATCCTTGTACAGCAATAATGAAGCTTTGATATTCTGGCCGCAATCCGTGGATTATGATCCTCTTCATTCGATCTTCTCCAATTGCGGATTTTGTGTCTAGTTTAGTAATCTCTCGACAGATCAACTTTGTTGGGTTTTATGTCCTAAAACTCATAGTTTGTAAACAAAAACATATTCTATTTTCCATAATGTTATTATTGTTGTTTATTCACTAAAGATGGATATTGAATAAAGTGAACTTTACGATCATTAATCTAAATCCAATAAACTAAGAACACTCTGGCTATAATATGATTACTTGAACTATATGTAGAGACATAAGAGTGGATCAAGTTCAAATATATAGTCAAAATGATCTATAGTATAAGGATAAGGCTGAGTATCTTATTTTGGGGACACTATGGATGCGGCCCACTTTTGTATATGATATAAACAATGTGATCACTAAATTGTACATGTGAAGACATGTGAGTGGGGGCGTCCTATGCAATGAGTATTGCATAAGATTGGACCATGAAGAAAACCACTTTCACTTTATAATGTCGTTTACTGTTGAGATTGATTTTCTTTTCATTCGATAACCTAGGTAACTCGGTTTAAATCCTGAGCTAACCATGAACTCCTGTTTATTCGGAATTATCCTTAGATTTGCATGGGTGAGAGTGGCTCTAGTTCGCCTACTCAATAGGCCTCTCACTTCAGGGGTAAGACTGGGTGAATGGCTGGGGACATGGGATGCAAGATGGAATTCACTCCAACCCACTTTTAGGGCTAGAAGAGAGGTAGTTCCCTTAAGCACTGACTCCAAGTCTTGAACAAGGGGCCCCACCCTCTCATTGGCCTGAGAGGGATTCGGTTTACTGGCTGGACCACAAACCAATTGTTCATTAGAGGATCAATGAGACATAAGGAACAAGAAGTAACTTCAAGGGTAAAACGGCAAATTGACCCAGCTCTAGTTACGAACAACCTGTGAGGGATCGACTTACTAATCATGGTTATATCAAATGGACATAAATATATCTATAGTGAGGGGAGTGCAACTACTAGGCTATAGTGGAGTGTCCTAGTAGTTAACGAATGTTGGTTAACCAAGTTAATGAGTTTAACTGGTTAATCTTGGATCGTTGGAGCCCATGATCTATAGGTCCATTAGGTCCCTCTGCTAGCTCATATCGGACTAAACCATAGAACAGTGTGACGAGTGAGTTCGAAGTGTTCGAATTCAAATTAGGGAATATGCGCTATATATATACGATATATTTAACCGCATTTTCGTTTTATTTACGAATTAAACAAAAAGAGAGAATCTGAGATATTTAAATAAGATTTAAATATCTTAATCAATTATGTGTCGGAATTGATTGGAATTGACATTTGAATTAATATTAAATGTTAATTAAATAGTTTAATTAATCATTTAATGTTACTTTAATTTGAAATTCATTATTCAAATTAATTGTTGAATTAAAATGAAGAAAGTCAAAATGTTGACTTTATTT
Organism: Cucurbita moschata; assembly: GCF_002738365.1. Taxonomy (NCBI): domain Eukaryota; kingdom Viridiplantae; phylum Streptophyta; class Magnoliopsida; order Cucurbitales; family Cucurbitaceae; genus Cucurbita; species Cucurbita moschata. Next base: position 2,949,969 of record NW_019268535.1, read on the forward strand.
AATGGAAAAATCCATGTTAGTGGAATTTTGAGGTGTCAAAATTTGGTTAACTCAAACATGCATGCTTGTCACATCATCCCAAACATTTGAGTGGAATTTTAAATGTCAAAATTTGGTGATCTCAAATTTGCATGAACATGCAAACATGACTCTTTAAATAGAGTGATCACTTCTTCTTCTTGGTTAAAAACCTTGAGAAAAACCTCTCACAAACACTCTCTTCACATATACAATATTCCTCCCAAGTTTAGTCACTCACTGGATTCTACAATCCCGTTCTAAGGCCGGAGGATAGTGGAGAAGACACTAATAGTGGTTCGAAACTGGTTCGTGAAGAAAAAGGAGTTTGAACTACAAAAGGTTAGTACTTAAACTCATAAAGTTTTAATACTTATGAACATGCTAGTTATTTACTATAATTGATATTCTAAAAGTGCCTAAGATCCAAATTGCTTCCGCATGTGTTATATTAACACTAACAGACTTGACCTTGTGGAAGTATTGAGCAATCGTCATGTCACGTTGTGAAATTGACAACAACTCGTTCTCCAAAAGTTGTAGTCTCGCATCATTCTTCGTTGAGAACAACATCAGGAACGTGTCTCATACTTCTTTTGGTGTCTTGTCACCCCAATATGCTCTAACATCTCTTCTCCGATTGTGGTCTTCAAGGCAAACATTGTTTTTCCTGTTTTGATTCTCTATTTACGCAAGGCGCTGTTAGAATCCTCCTTTGGCGGTGTGGTTTTGCCCCGCCAACAATCTCCCAAAGATCATGTCCTCATAAATATGACATCATGCATGTTGCCCACGTATTGTAGTTGTTGTTGTTGAGTTTCTTGATTCCTCTAACAATTTGGAAATCACTCATCATGTTGGCTATACCTCAGTAATACCAAACAAACTCTTTCAACACAAAACTTGCAGAGTCACAGACGACACACAAGAAACTCACTCACTATTAATCTCAAGAAATTGTTTCTGATGTGGAAAATCAGACAGAGTTGCAGCCACAAAGCATATTAAGAATTCCAAGAGATCAGATAACCTACACTAACCTCGCTCTGATACCAGATTGTTGAACACAACTCTATGTAGGAAACACTCGCACTCTTTATTATGACCAATCGAGAAGAGATTACAAAACACTCTACAGAATACTACTATTCCGTATTTCTTGGGATGATGAACTAAGTAGGGTGGAGAAGTATTTATACCAATTGGTAGGCAATGTATTCCTAAAATTTCTGAACATTTTTTTCTAAAATCCCTAAATCATTTTCCTACATTTATTCTAAAATCCTAAATCATTTTCTTAATATAAATATAGTCACTCATACGATTATTGTGCTTAACCCTATTGAATTAGTGATGATATTTCAACAAGATCATCATACAAAATCTCAGAACCTAATTCCTCACAAATGTTACAAATTTAGAGAAATACCGAAACGTAAATCTTGAAAACATATAGTCTAAATTACTTCTCCTAGGGCTTCTAAGCAAATTCTATGAATGACCTTAGTCGGAATCGGACTTCTCGTGGTTAAAATTGGAGTTGGAACGGGGATATATTCCTTTTCTCTCTTTAGGGTTTCTTTTTCTCTTTCTCTTTTTCTTTTTTTTTTTTTTTTTTTTTTTTTTTTTTTTTTTTTTTTTTT
>NW_019268535.1:2952034-3006330 GCF_002738365.1 Cucurbita moschata
TTTTTTTTTTTTTTTTTTTTTTTTTTTTTTTTTTTTTTTTTTTTTTTTTTTTTTTTTTCTTTTCTTATTTTTTCCCTAGCCTCTCAATTAACCTACCTGCACGTGCTTAATAAGACGAGGGAAAAAAAAATAACCAAAATACCTATGGGTTGACTTTAACCATTTTTTAAAATTGTTTGCTATTTTCATTTATATTTTTGAAAAGTTGGAAGTTTGAACTTTAAAAGAATAGTTGAATGTTTAATCTCTTGTCGAGGCTCCGGTATTACAAATGCATATATAGCTGCATTGATTAAGACGTAAATTTTTTAATTAAAAAGTCAAAAGTTTAAATCTTCTATAAGCTGAACTCAAAAAAAATAAATTTTCACGTGAGATTTTCATCGATTTCAATGATAAACATTTTTTAACTTATATCTTTGGACGGAGGATTATCCATGAGAATTGATATGATAAAGTGTACTATAGTATCGATCTTGGTAATTTTAAAAAATAAAACTGTTACTACATGCATGTCAAGGCTGCGTGCACGAAAAATTAAAAACACTACTAAATTATCCTAATACTATATTTGACTATCAACAACTCTATTACACAACCTCTCTAGCTAATGTCGTTATCTATACATGGGCATTTGCTTTTGCCTGAACAAATGTTAAATAGGATGAGTATTTAAAAATATTATATAACTGATCCCACTATTAGGGTCGAGGAATATAACCACATACAACACGTATCGTAACTGATATGACCTAACTCTCATGATTGTTCCTTGGACTTTACTTTCTTTTCTGGGTAGAATTAGATGCATAGTACATATCTATCTACGGTCCACAGAGATGCGCATAAACCCACTAGGCGGACTCATTAACGTACCCCCTAGACATAACTATGGGTTACCGGAAGCTCACGCTACCAAAAATCAACAAAGAAGAAAGAAACGTGAATAATACGTCTGTACACAACATATTAGAGAAGTAATTCACGATCATATGACATTTATTATTCACGAGACCCCACATTAAAAATTATGGTTCAACGAAATGATGCACATAATACTTCTATACTTATCTTTGCATAACTTCATCACGAGAACTACAAATATATTCCTGATATTTCATTCATATTATCATAGATGATACATGATGGAGTCTCACACGACACAAATTTCTCCTGTTTCTACCTCATTTTTTCAGTTACTTTTTTACGGCGTTTCGTCCTAATCAAAGTAATTTGAGATTTAGGTTTAGTTTTTACGCTTTCAATTTTCTTGCAATAAATTTATTTTTATTATTATTATTTTGTTAAAAAATTATGTTTAAACGACAAAATATGAAAATAGAATAAAGTTGAAAGTATATAAACAGTTAATGTCACGAGGCATATTTGTTTTTGTTGTTTAAAGTATTATCATGACTTTACGTTTCCAAGACATGGACCAATTGACAAAGATCTCTCATGCCATGCAAAACGAAAAGCACAAAACTTATACCCTTCCCTTTTTACGTAACATTGCCAATTATATTGAATTTATTTATTAAAAAAATACACGATAAATTCGAGTATAAAAGACGTTGATTTTTTTTTTTTGAAAAAAAATTAGGAGTGTTCATATAATTCGAGAACTCGACCAATCCAACAACTCAGCTAAAACTATAAAGATTGAGTTGAGTTAGATTTTTCTCGATGGGATTGTGTTGAACTCAACCTAACCCGATCCAACAACTCAACCAAAACTATAAAGATTGAGTTGGGTTAGATTTTTTTCGATAGGATTGTGTTGAATTTTTTTAAAATTGAAAATTTGGGTCGGTTCCAGTATTTAACATTTTGAAAATAGGGACCTATTTTAATTTTAAGATTATTACAACACAACTCAACCTAACTCGAGTTTGGGTCCTGAAAATATGGTATTACAACACAACTCAACCTAACCAGAGGGTTGGGTCCTGAAAATATGGTATTTTTACAACTCAATCCAACCCTATACCCTATTTTACTTTTAAATTATTATGAAGATTAAGAATATTTGACGTACCTCAACAACCCAACTCAACCTAACCTAAGCGGGTCGGGTTGGTTACTCAACCTAACCCGAGAGTTGGGTTGGATTGTAAACTTCATTCAGGTTGTTGATTGGATCATCAACTCAACCAACTCGAGATTTCAGGTTGATTCAAAAGATTTTTCCAACCCAACCCAACCCGTGTACACCTGTTGCGAATATATTTGAATCACGGTTGTGCTGATCTAAACCCGAAATTCAAAATAAAAATAGAAAAGAAAAGTATTCACTTTTTTCATGTGCTTCATACAATATAGGAAATGAAAAACGAATCGTGATGCCTTGCAAATCATAGCACAGCAACCTTTACTCATGTTTCAAGTAAAATACTCTCTTACTTTCTTTTCTAATAATACACAAATATTCTCTTCCTTTTCCCTCTATTTAAATTAAAGCCTCTTCCCTTTTCCTCATGCCTTCAAATTTCAATCCAACCAACCACCACCACCCACCGTCATGAACTCCACCGCCCTCCTCCACCGTGGAATCGCCCCAACACCGCCACTCCCGTTGTCGTTCCGACGCAACGTGTCTTCTTCCGTTCACCTCGTCCCTAACGAGGCCGTTAACAAGCACGACGCTCGGAGGTGTACTAATAATGGCATCAAAATAGTGTGTCACGTATTTAACCCAAAGGAGCCGTCCAGTTCTCATAACGATGGCTTTCCTTTATTAAACACCAAAGAGGCTATGCAGTCACTGCTGTGCCTCCCTTTGGATGCGGCGGCGGAGGGTGAAACCAAAGACATAAGTGCAAACAAGGTGAGTTTTAGTTTATACTTTGGATGGTGAAAGGCCCACATCGGCTAATTTACCGAATGATCAAGGGTTTATAAACAAAGAATACACTCTTTGTTAGTATGAGTCCTTTTGGAGAAGTCCAAAGCAAAGCCATGAGAGCTTATGTTCAAAGTGGACAATATCATACCATTATAGAGAGTCGTGTTCGTCTAATATGGTATCAGAGTCATGCTCTATATTTAGTCGTGCATATTGGTAAATCTTCGAATGTTGAACAATCCAAAATAAAAAGGAGTCAAGCCTCCTCGGAGGCAGTAAAAAATGACTAAGACTCCAAAGAAGTCGAGTCTCGATTAAGGGGAGTCGTACTTTGTTCGAGGAGAGGTGTTGGATGATGAAAGTCCCACATCAGCTAATTTAAGGAATGATTATGAGTTTATAAACAAAGAATACACTCTTCATTGGTACGAGGCCTTTTGGGGAAATCCAAAGGAAAGCCATGAGAGCTTATGTTTAAAGTGGACAATATCATACTATTGTGGAGAGTCGCGTTCGTCTAACACTTTCAACTATGTTTAGGTTTGATTATAAGTTTGAGGGTTTATTGTTTGTGGCAGAGAAAAGCTTTACAGGCATTGTTGGCTAATAATCCTTCAGGGGCTGAGAAGATAATGAAGAATGTGCTTCAAACATACGAAAAGGACAATATGCAGACTAAATATGAAGCTATCTTGGCAACAGTCGTAATTCTCATCCACACGGTATTTTCTCTGGAGTATACACGAGTTGGATTGGATTGGGTCGAGTTGAAATTGTTTTAAAATTTCACTTATCGATACATATTAGGTTGATAATTAGTTCAATTATTAAAGTCAGAATTGAGTTCCTTTGAGTTTTGTTGTTATTCTGTTTTTGGATTGATAGAAGATTTGAATTTTTTGTTTTTCAAAAATTTAATTGTGAGAGTGGAGGTCGATTGGAGAGGGGAATAAATACATTCTTTGTAAGGGTGTGGAAACTTGTATCTAGGAGATGGTTTTAAAAAACTTGAGGGGAAACCCAAAAGAAAAAATCCAAAGAGGACAAATATTTGTTGGCGGGAGGTTGGACTGTTACAAATGGTATTAGAGCTAGACATTTAGCGGTGTGCCAGTGAGGATGTTGAGCCCTAAAGGGGGGTGGACCCCGCCATAGTGTGCCAGCGAGGACGTTGAGCCCCTTAGGAGGGTGGACACTAGGTAGTGTGCCAGCGAGGACGCTAAGCCCCTTAGGAAGGTGGACACTGGGCAGTGTGCCAGCAAGGATGCTGAGCTTCGTTGGGGGTAGACATTAGGCGGTTTGCCAGCAAGGACACTAAGCCTCGAAGGGGGGTGGACACCAAGCGGTGTGCCATCGAGGATGCTAAGGCTCGTTGGGGGTGGACATCAGACGGTGTGCCAATGAGGATTCTAAGGCTCATAGGGGGTGAACAACGGGCGATATACCAACGATGATGTTGAGTCTCGAAAGGGGTGAACACCGAGCGGTATACCAACGAAGACGCTGAGCTCCGTAGGGGGGTGAACACGGGGTAGTGTGCCAGTGTGGATGTTGAGCCTCGTAAGGTGGACACCAAGCAGTGTGCCAACGAGGATTCTAAGGCTCATAGGGGGTGGACAACGGGCAGTATACCAGCAATGACATTGAGCCTCGGAAGGGGTGGACACCGCTGTTGAGCCCCAAAGGGAGTGGACACCAAGCGGTGTACCAGCGAAGACGCTGAGCTCCGTAGGGGGGTGAACACCAGGTAGTGTGCCAACGTGGATGTTGAACCACGTAAATGGTGGACATCAGATGGTGTACCAACAAGGACATTGAGCCACATAAAAGATGGACACTAAACAGTGTACCAGCGAAGGCGTTGAGCCACAGAAGAGAGTGGACAATGCTTTATTTTTCAAAATTGATCATGTATAAACACTTTTTGAAAAAAAAAATCAATAATTTAATGTTAGTTAATAATAGTTTATATTTGTTAATTTAGATCATAAAAGTGGGTTTTTGAGAAAATATTGATAAAAAGTAAAAAATAATATATATATATATATATATATAAAATTAAAAAAATTATTATTTTAATATAGGGAGGAAGAGAAAGCTTGGGTGATGCTATTCACCATCTGAACAAAATAGAAGAGTGGGACAATAAGCCAAGTGATGTAAAGCGTATCCTTTATCGGGTAAGCTATTTGATCTTAATACTTTTTATTTTTATTTAAATAATACTTTCATTTTAAAATATCTTTTATTTTTTATTTTGACTTTTGATTATTTAATCTTTATTTATAATAAAAATGGGTTAAAATAAACTATTGCCAAGAAATTTATTTAATCTCATGTTTTTAAATTCAAATTGTAAAAAATAATAATAATATTATTATTAAATAAAATTGAAAAAAAGCATCAACTAATATTGATATATATAAATCATTTCAATGTTGTTTTTTTTTTCTCTTTAAATTGATGAAATTAACTATATTACAACTTTTAAATTTTTTATATTTTAATAAATATTTAATATTTTTAGTAAGAATAAAATTAAAAAATTTTAAATGACGATTATAGTCCTATCTTTTTTTTTTCTTCTATAATAAATTTATATAAAAAAAAACTTTAAATTACAAGTTCAAACATTAAATTTTTAAAATTATATGTCCAAATGAGTTTGAATTTTTCTAATAAATGTCTAATGGATTGAGTACAAATAATATAAAAAAAAAAGAAAGTATATTTCAATTTTAACCTTTTATTTGTAAATTAAAGTTTAATCTTTTGAATTTTTTAATAAATATCAAATATTTTCCATTAAGAATAAAATTTAAAATTTTAAAAGTATATTTCAGAAGTGAAATGACAATCATAGCCTTCCCGTTTCCTTCCTTAGTTGTGTGTTAATTTTTTTTTAATATATGTCTAATAGATTTTGGTATGAATAATACCAAGAGTTTAAAAAGTGTATTTCATAAGTAAAATGACAATTTTAACTTTTTATTTTTCGTTATTATAGCAACTAATTAAAATATAGTAAATTATAAGTTTAAACTTTAAATTTTTTAATAAATGTCTAATAAATTTAAAAAGTATATTTTATAAGTAAAATTATAATTTTAGCCTTTTATTTTTCGTTATTATAGCAACTAATTAAAATAGAGTAAATTACTAAGTTTAACCTTTAATTTTTTAATAAATATCTAATAAATTAAAAAAAAAAAGTATATTTCATGAGTAAAATTACAATTTTAGCCTTTTATTTTTCGTTATTATAGCAACTAATTAAAATATAGTAAATTACTAAGTTTAACCATTAATTTTTTAATAAATATCTAATAAATTAAAAAAAATATATATTTCATAAGTAAAATTACAATTTTAGCCTTTTATTTTTCGTTATTATAGCAACTAATTAAAATATAGTAAATTACTAAGTTTAACCATTAATTTTTTAATAAATATCTAATAAATTAAAAAAATATATATTTCATAAGTAAAATTACAATTTTATCCTTTTATTTTTCGTTATTATAGCAACTAATTAAAATATAGTAAATTACTAAGTTTAACCATTAATTTTTTAATAAATATCTAATAAATTAAAAAAATTAAAATATAGTAAATTACTAAGTTTAACCATTAATTTTTTAATAAATATCTAATAAATTAAAAAAATATATATTTCATAAGTAAAATTACAATTTTATCCTTTTATTTTTCGTTATTATAGCAACTAATTAAAATATAGTAAATTACTAAGTTTAACAATTTTATCCTTTTATTTTTCGTTATTATAGCAACTAATTAAAATATAGTAAATTACTAAGTTTAACCATTTTATCCTTTTATTTTTCGTTATTATAGCAACTAATTAAAATATAGTAAATTACTAAGTTTAACCTTTAATTTTTTAATAAATATCTAATAAATTAAAAAAATAAAAATATAGTAAATTACTAAGTTTAACCTTTAATTTTTTAATAAATATCTAATAAATTAAAAAAATATATATTTCATAAGTAAAATTACAATTTTATCCTTTTATTTTTCGTTATTATAGCAACTAATTAAAATATAGTAAATTACTAAGTTTAACCTTTAATTTTTTAATAAATATCTAATAAATTAAAAAAATAAAAAGTATATTTCATAATAAAATTACAATTTTAGCCTTTTATTTTTCGTTATTATAGCAACTAATTAAAATATAGTAAATTACTAAGTTTAACCTTTAATTTTTTAATAAATATCTAATAAATTAAAAAAAAAAAGTATATTTCATAATAAAATTACAATTTTAGCCTTATATTTTTTATTATTATAACAACTAATTAAAATATAGTAAATTACTAAGTTTAACCTTTAAATTTTTAATAAATATCTAATAAATGAAAAAAAAAAAGTATATTTCATAAGTAAAATAAAAAGTATATTTTATAAGTAAAATGACAATTTTAACCTTTTATTTTTCATTATTATAACAACTAATTAAAATATTAAATTTAAAAAAAAATAGTATATTTGATAAGTGAAATGACAATTTTAGCCTTATTTTTCTTCTTTCTATAATAATTTTATAATTAAGTAATAATTTGATGCAGGCTGTTATATATACCTTATTGGACTGCGATTCTGAGGCTAAAACTAATTGGAAAACTTTCTCAGACCAAATCGGCAAGGGCCCAAAACCGAGGTGATAACATTACATCGGGGGAATATATATATTATATATATATATATTATTTATTATTTATTGTATTACTTTATGTACTTTAAATGTTTCTTTCTTTTTTTTTTTAAATAATTTGAGTCCTTGTAATTTCCCCAAATTTATCATTGTAATTCAAGTATTTGTGTAACAAACCTTAATAAAATGTGTATTTTCTTTAAAAACCCGGTTAGATGAACCGGACTCTCCACAATCATATGATATTGTCCATTTTGAGTATAAGTTCACGTGGCTTTGCTTTAAGCTTCCCCAAAACGTCTCACACCAATGGAGATAATATTCCTTGATTATAAACCTATGATCATTCCCTAAATTAGCCGACGTGGAATTTTCATCCAACTGACCCAGTTCATGAATCTTTATAATAAAGAGAGATGTTTATTAATGCATCGTTTGATCATATATAAGCTCTTATTTGATGACTATTTTATTTATTTTAAGAATTATGTTTGTTTTTTTCAATGTTTTTTTTTTTTTACAAAATATTTGAGTGGGAGGAAATTCTAAAAATAAAAATAAGTTTTTAAAGCTAATTTTCATAATTTGGAAGGTTTTTTACCTGACGAAATTACGTATCATTGTCAGTTTCACGACCATTATAAAAAATGTTCCGTTCCTCTCTCCAACTAAGATTACACCTAACGGGAATCAAACGTGAAACCAAAGTTAGATGCATTACCATTACGTCACATATCCTCTCTCCAACTAAGATTACACCTAACGGGAATCAAACGTGAAACCAAAGTTAGATGCATTACCATTACGTCACATATCCTTTATTTAAGCTTGGACTATTGCATTAATTATAAATTTGCACGTTGGGAAATCACAAATAATATCACGTGTGGACTCAAAGAAAAATTTGACCCAAAAGCCCAAACCAAAAGAGTTAGTATCAAAAGCCATCTAGCCCAAACCTATAAAAGGGTTGTGCAAATCTCTCAAAAGAGCTAGATATATTAGATTAGACTTTCGAAAAAGAAAGTTCTACACGTACGGAGCTACCTTTCATAGAGGTTAGACATTCAAAGAAGATATCAACACGAAGGTTGAAAGAGAACATGAAATTTTCTATGACTCGAAAGATTCCAAGTTCATCTCGAATAGATGAACAAGAACAAGCTAGAAAAAGCATGAAGTTCGAATACTTGAAGTTAATTTAATTGTTCCTAAAAATTTGGATACTAAAAAAATGAAGACTTTAAGGCTGGAAATCAAATCGGGTCGAGACTAACCCAACTCAACTCAACTCACCAGCTCTCGAATCCAATAGAGGCAACGATCTAGTGATGCCCCACAACTCATGTGAAGTGTGACCAAACGTCCAAGCCAACCCACACATGTAGGTAGCCACCAACCTAAAGCCAACAATGCGACGTAGCCCAGATCACAAGCACGACCAATATCGGTTAACACCTTCGCCCAACACCTCCACCATTTGCTATACGTAGTTAGCTCAAGGTAGCAGACGAATCACGCCATCGTGTAGTTTGACTTTTTTATTGGGAATGAACGTTTCATTCCTGCACTGGAAACCCATGATTGACTTTGATTTTATTTAGAATTAAATAAAACTAAAAGTAATATATATATATATATATATTTAGCGGGAGCTTCAGATTAAAAATTGGTCAACTCAAACAGAATTGAGGGGAATCCTTAAAAAAAATATATATATATATATATTTAAATATATAATATTTTATTTAAATCATATTTAAATATCATCAAAAAAAACTTTTATGTTTTATATTTAATATTAATTTAAATTTAAACCCTTCAAATCAAATATATTTTTACCTCGTTTATTTACTTTGCAACTATAATTACCTTTAATAAATAATTGAGAATCACAATTAAAATTGCTGGAAGAATTTTAATTACTTCGAGCTTCCTTTTTTTTTTCCCTTTTTTTAATTTTTGAGTAGACATTACGTCTTTTCGAGATGAAACTCAATTTTAAATTTTTGAAATTCAATTTTAAATTTTTTATACGCGATATAAATACAATAAATAGATATGGTCCTCTTTTTGTAGGCCCTTTTTTATTGACCCATGGTGTCGGTCCAGGCCATGCCCTATTATATTCTTTCATTTCTTCTTAATGAAAGTTCAGTTTTCTCTATCAAAGATTCAAGCAAAAACAAAGGGATATTTTTTTTTATGCACACGAGATGACCATACTACACAGATATTTACTTGTCTAGATATCGATCTCAAAAATCTTCCTTAAAATAAACAAATTTACGTAAATGTAAGCGAGTACGGACGATGACATTAAAAGTGGGAAAAATTGAGTGTTTATATGTGGGTTGGTTTGAAGTGAAGTAAATGTAAGTTAGGTGTTAGGACAAACAACAAGTAGCTCCCCTTATTGATTGCAATCCCTATGATTTGTGTACTATTTCTATATAGTAGGCCTCTAAATGTGGATCCATGTCCCCTTCTACCTTCTTTTTTGACACCTTTTTTTGTTACAAGTTGTTATCAATCACAATTCCAAAGAACAAAAAGAAAAAAACGAGCTACAACTCATGATACTCCTCGATAAAGCTTAAAACGGCCAAGTCTAATGCTATCTTTTCGGGCTTTCCCTCAAAGTTTTTAAAACGCGTATACTAGAGAGATGTTTTCACACTCTTACAAAGAGATGTGGGATCTCACAATCCACCTCCCTTCAGGACGCGGCCTCCTCGCTGACACATCGCTTAGTGTCTAGCTCTGATATCATTCGTAATAGCCCAAACCCACCACTAGCGGATATTGTTCTCTTTGGGCTTTCCTTCTCAAGTTTTCCTACAAGATTTTTAAAATATGCATGCTAGTGAGAGGTTTCCACACTAAACCCTAGTGGGATCTCACACTTTTGATTGAGTTCTTGGAATCTACACTCATACAAAGAGTGCATCAGGGCCTGACGTCCTTGCTGACACACGTTCCCTTTTCCAATTGATGTGGGACCTCGAATCCACCCCCTTTCGGGACTCAAGACTTGGCCTCCTCATTGGCACATTAGCTTGTGTCTGGCTCTAATGTAATTTGTAACAGCCCAAGCTCATCACTAGCACATATTGTTCTTTTTAGACTTTCCCGTTCGAGTTTCCCCTCAAGGTTTTTAAAAATGCATTGGCTAGAGAGAGGTTTCTACACTCTTACAAAAAATGCTTCGTTTTCCTCCCCAACCGATGTGGAATCTCACAATCCACCCCTCTTCAGGGCCTAGCATCCTCCTAGCATCCTCGTTGACACTCGATCCTTGCTCCAATTGATGTGGGACCCCCAATCCACCCCCTTCACGACTCAGCCTCCTTGCTAGCACATCACCCAGACTCTGATATCATTTGTAACAGCTCAAGTCCACTACTAATAAAAATTGTACTCTTTGAGTTTTTTCTTTCGAGTTTTCCTTCGAGGTTTTTAAAACGCGTCTACTAGAGAGAAATTTCCACACTTTTATATAGAATACTTCGTTCTCCTTCTCAATCGATGTAGAACGTCGGAATCTCACACTTTTAATATGTTATTGGAATCATCCATTTTTGTTTCTCTTCCTAAATGAATTGGATCGATGGAATAGTTATTGAACCGAAGAAACAGTGGTAGTAGAGCCCACCGACGGGGTATAGTCCATTGCATGTTGCATGCAAGGGATCTCACCTGCCAAAATTTAATGTAAAAGCGAGGGCCGTAAGGGGAGCACAGGGCGCATCAATGGCATAAGCAATGAGCGCAAGCCAAGGCCATGAGGTGCAGTAACCATCCAGCCAATTGAGGCCTCACAAGTGGCCTATTCCATGTGATCCCCCTCACCCTCTTACCTCCTTCCCTTGTGCCTCTCGTGCCTTTGACCATCCCCCTCTCTCCATAAATTTTGGTGCATCATGGCTCCACTTTTTAACTGCTCATCCTTATATTGTCTGCCTCTCCCATTTGAATAATATCGTACCATTATGGAGATTTATTAACTATCTCCCGTTATGGAGATTTATTAACTATCTCGAATGTGGTTGCATTGATTTTGGATCTCCGACCCAAGCAAAACGAAACAAATAACACAAAATTCACTTTGTACTAAAGACTTCTTTAAATAGAACGTGTAACTGATGACTATTTAAAGAAGCAAAATCACTAATAATTCTCCTCCTAGATATGTATACTTTCAGGTTAATAGCTTCTCATAAAAATACTCCACCAAAGACATGATCTGTGAGATAGGACGTGCAACTGATGACTATTTAAAGAAGCAAAATCACTAAAATTCTCCTCCTAGATATGTATACTTTCAGGTTAATAGCTTCTCCTAAAAATACTCCACCAAAGACATGATCTGTGAGATAGAACGTGCAACTGATGACTATTTAAAGAAGCAAAATCACTAAAATTCTCCTCCTAGATATGTATACTCTCAGGTTAATAGCTTCTCCTAAAAATACTCCACTAAGACATGATTTGTGAGATAGAAAGTGCAACTTATGACTATTTAAAGAAGCAAAATCACTAACAATTCTCCTCCTAGATATGTATACTCTCAGGTTAATAGCTTCTAAAAATACTCCACTAAGACATGATCTGTGAGACAGAACGTGTAACTGATGACTATTTAAAGAAGCAAAATCACTACTAATTCTCCTCCTAGATATGTATACTTTCAGGTTAATAGCTTCTCCTAAAAATACTCAACTGAAGACATGATCTGTGAGATAGAACGTGCAACTGATGACTATTTAAAGAAGCAAAATCACTAACAATTCTCCTCCTAGATATGTATACTCTCAGGTTAATAGCTTCTCCTAAAACGACAAAAATACTAACAAAACTCTCCCATCATGTATAAAACAAAAAAAAAAAAAAAAAAGGTTTAGCATTCATGATAGAGACATGATCTCTGAGATAGAACATGCAACTGATAGACTATTTAAAAAAGCAAAATCACTAATAATTCTCCTCATAGATATGTATACTCCAAGGTTAATAGCTTCTCCTAAAAATACTCCACTATTAATGACAAAAATACTAACAAAACTCTCTCATCATGTATAAAACAAAAAAAAAGGGTTCGACAAAAATACTAACAGAACTCTCTCATCATGTATAAAACAAAAAAAAGGTTAGACAAAAATACTAACAGAACTCTCTCATCATGTATAAAACAAAAAAAAAAGGTCGACAAAAATACTAACAGAACTCTCTCCTCATGTATAAAAAAAAAATACTAATAGAACTCTCTCATCATGTATAAAACAAAAAAAAAAAAAAAGATTAGACAAAAATACTAACCGAACTCTCTCATCATGTATAAAACAAAAAAAAGGTTCGATAAAAATACTAACAAAACTCTCTCATCATGTATAAAACAAAAATAAAGGTTCAGATCGAATAATAGCATTCATTATAGAGACATGTGAGACCACACATCGATTGGAGAGCGGAACGAGTGTCAGCAAGGACGCTGGACTCCGCATCTCCGTATGAGGGTGAATTGGGAAATCCCACATCGATTTGAGAGAGGAACGAGTGCTAACAAGAACGCTGAGCCCGGAAGGATAGTAGATGGTGAGATCCTACATCGAATCACCCTTTATAAGGGTGTGGAAGCCTCTCCCTAACAGACAGATACGTTTTACAAACTTTGAGGGAAGCTCGAAAGAGAAAGCTCAAAAAGAACAATATCTGCTGGTGGTGAGCTTGAGGTGTTACATGGTCGTGCACTCTCGAACGTGATCGAAGATGGGCACGTGGAATTGTATAAGTTGGAGAGAAGAAAGAAGAGGTCGTGGCATGGGGAAGGAAGAGCACGTTGCAATGAGGGAGAAGGACGCGTGGAAGGGAAATCATCCAAATTTGTACAACTTCCAAGATTACAAGTTTGTTTGTCTTTTTAAGGACAGTGGGTTTTGGTAATGCTGCATGTTGCAGACTGTATCTCTCTCACAAACGACGACTTTCCTTTTAAACTCCACCTTCCCCATATCTCAATTCTTCAATATCAAAATGTTTGATCTAAAAGAAAGAAGAAAAAAAAAAAAAAGGGAGTAAATGATCGGGTCGGGTCTGGTTGAGAGTTTTTTTTTACCCAACCAAAAGTTCGGGTTGGTTAGATGAGTAAATCCAACCCAACCTTCGAAAGTTTGAGTTGGTTAGATTAGTAACTCAATCCAATCCAAAAATTTTCATAACCTAACCTAACTCAATCCTCTATTTTCAGGTTAGGTTGGGTTAGAGTTAAAAAAAATTAATTTTAAAATAAAGTTTTGTTTATTCACACTTTATAATTATTGAGATACACATTTGTATAAGATAATTAATAGTTCAACATTGAAAAATTGTAACATATTAACATAGTTCAACATTGTCATAATTAAGAACAACGAGTGAAAATTGTAACATATTAACATTGTCATAAAACTCTGAATATATTTTATATATTTTTATTTGGCTCGAGTCAACTCGAGGGTTTTGTCCCATGAACCTGAAACTGAATTGAGTCAGTTCGAGCTAAGAAAAATGAACCCAAACCAACCCGAAAAACTAATCCAACCCAATCCGAACCTCGAGTTGGGTTGGTCCAGGTTGTTGGGATATCAGGTTGAATGTGCACCCTTAATAAAAACTACTTTTAATTAAAACACTTATGATTCTGTAACAATTCGAATGACTCAAACTAGTATATACAATTTTACGTCATTCAAAGTGAGATAATGAAAACATACACGCCACAAATTCATACATTTTCGTAGAATGCAATCAAATTTTGTATCGTACCAACACATTTTATTCCATTAAAATTCAGCCTAAAAACTTCAATACAAAAAAATATATTTTTTTTCTATTTAATATATATTAAATATTAATTTGAGCATTTCTGAGTGGACTCTGCACACAACACCTTTTGGTCATCCAGCAGTTCATCAAACGGAAGATCGCCTCCATTGACGACAACCATAGTTGCGCCATCGTTGGATCCTTCAAGGTCCCATTAAAGATGCGAGGATCGTGCCTCCTGAAGTTCCACAGGTAACTAGCCTCTCGTGTTGTCATTGTGTTATTGACTTGTTAAGTGGGCACCACAGATTGCATCATGACCTAAAATGATTCCCACATTAGAGTTGTGGGGTCTAATCTAGTCTAAGATAAGTTACTTAACCTTATCCATATATTATAGTCGGGATCATGTATGTCAACGGCATAATGTTCAAGTTTACCATAATAACCTTGGATTTTATTTCATATTAGATAATGTTAGATACAATATAAAATAATAAATTATTTTATTAATAAATAAGAAAATGTCCAATTACAAAAATGACGAACTTTAGGGCACAAATCTCAATAGTTTCCATGCATTCTCCGACGATTCATAGCGACTCTTACTCCCTCAACCATGACATCGACCACCTCTCCACACTGGCCTACACATACCCATGAGGAACCACAATGATGGTATCAAACGTCAAGTCTAAGAACTCTAACCCTTGACTAAACAAAACAAATTACAAAATCAAATCTAACGAGAAATCAAATTTACTTTCAAATGATTCTTGGAGGGATTGAAGGAGGTTGGAAAGGGGAACAAAACATTGCTTCTAAGAGTGTGGAAACCTCTCCCTAGTTGATACATTTTAGAACCATGAGGCTGACGATGATACGTAACGAGTCAAAGTGGATCGAGTAGTGTACCAGCGCAGATGCTGGGCCCCCATGGATCGTGAGATCTCACATTAGTTGGAGAAGGAAACGAAACATTCCCTATAAGGGTGTAAAAACCTCTCCCTAATGTATGTGTTTAAAACTATGAGGCTGACGACGATACGTAACAAGCCAAAACGTAAAATATCCGCTAATGGTTGGCTTGGGGCATTACAAATGATATCAGAGCCAAACACTCGGCCGTGTGCCATCTAGAACGCTAGGTTCCCAAGAAGGTAGAGTGTGAGATCTCCATCGGTTGGAAAGGAGAATAAAATATTTCATATGCATGAAGCTTCTCTCGATGTGAGGAGCTAATCCCCTCGGCTTAAATAGTCGCACCTCTTAGAGTTTTTTATTTCTTTTTTCGTATTCAAGTTTTTACCGATTTTACTTCCATCTAGAAATAATTCTGCACACGTCATTTTGACTTCACTTAAAGATTTTTACATGAATTTTTTATGTTAAAAATCTTTTAAACATTCAAAAGATCTTAGTACATGAATTGTTTTGTTGATATATGTCGTTGGTTGAAAGAATTATTGAAATTGTTATGTATTTATATTTGAAGGGGCCATGGCCCCTAATGGTTATATGCAACTTCGAGTATAGCTTTACAAAATTATTACATACATTGAATCAAATATGTTTGCGTCATTCAACTAAAAATAATTGAAGATTTTAATAATAAGCACATGGAAGAAATTTGTTAGAAAAAAAAAAATCGAAAAATTGTTTAAATGAACGACGGTTAACCTAATTTAAAGTTTCGTTAATGTTTTTATGAAGTTGTAGCGTATCAGCTAAATTATTGAAACACAATGATTTGTGCTCATTTGAATGTCTCATTTTCTCGATGGATACTCAAATCAAAGAAAAATATGAACGACTATTTATAAACTGGTTGAAAATGTTCTTCCGAGATTACTATAGCATGTTATTGAGCTTTAACTATAGGTTGGTTGAGTTTGAAGTTTGGTTCGTTTGACGTTTGATATTTTGTAAGTTCTCCACAGGAAATTCACGGGCATCGGGTTTCTACCAAGAATGTTATTTTCATTTTTATTGTATTTTTAAGAACATTATTCATTTTAAATAATTTTTTATTGGACAATTTCTATTTTTCAATATAATTTATATTAAAAAGGTAAAACATTCCAATAAATCCAATTTTCATAAGAAAAAAATAATAATAATATAACGTTCTATCCACATAATTTTAAAATTGTATAGTTTTCAATGTACTTGTTCAAACATATGGAAATAAGAAATATATATAAGGCGAGACGGAGTGAAGTAGAGAATTGGGCAGGAATGTGGATGGAGTGTATAATTCCCATCCCCGACCCGTTGAAACTGGTGTAGGATTTCATATTTGCATATTGAGTACAGTCAGGCAAGTGAATTTGGACCCTTCAAGGGTTGCTCCTCACTACAGTTGCTTGTGCATATGACGGAACCCCTCGAACTGCGCAAGGTATAGTAGTTCGACTAAATCTCTAAGTGGGATTAGGTAACGGGAGATACCTCTCCTCGATTCTTCCCTATTTTCCGTTCAAATGAAGATTTTCCATCCCGTTCAAGCGAGCATCCCAATTGCTCCAATGTCTTGAATCACTAAACTAAAGATTAGAGAGTCGAGGTCGAAGTCGACGTCGAGGTCCTTTAATCCAACGTTCATTACGAGTAAGCAATCAAACTCAATCACGATCGTTCTCCCGAGCATGTAATAATAGAAATAAGAATAAAATATTGGGAAAAAGAGGAATTAAAAAGAAAATAATAATAATAATAATAATACACGATGTAGACATACTTCAGACAGGATCAATGAACCATGAAGAAGAGTGGAGTGTCGATGGCAATAAGGTAAATTCATTTATTTATTTATATTTGGAAACTTTTAAAATAGAAATAAAAATAATTTAAAAAAAGGAGGGCCGTTGGGTTATTATCCAGTGCGGGACCCTAACTCTAGAAACGAGCACGTTAAAAACGGAAAAGGGGACAGATGGCGACAGGAAATTCCATCTTAGTCGCGCTTATGTATTTGACTCACTTTCCAACTCATCGCTTACCAACGTCCACGTCAACAACTCTTCCCCTCTGACTCACCCTTCTCTTACACGTGTCCTCACCTTTTTCCTCCATCTCATCATTTTATTTACCCATGGATCTTTTACATAACACCAATGGGCCAACTAGACAATTTTCTATGCCAATTCATCACATGCCACGTTTGCACCATTTTAAAATAATATGGAGTTTATATAATTATTTATGAAAGAAAATTTGGGAACATTTTTATAGTGAATAAAAAAAAATTACATTTTAATTTGATAATCATATCGATTATCAAATGTCTTAGCTGCTACGTCATATTCACGTTGATTATTTTTCTAAGGCATATGTCTGTGTAACGCTCATGTCAAGGATTTAAACTAGAATTTGGAACCTAGATTTGTTACTTGATGGACCCGATATTCTCCTACTTCCTCTACACGATAACCATGTTACCTGCTTGTCTTGAACTGATACTACGAGTGAAAACTATCTTCACAAACTAACACGGATCCTTTAGAATGTTTTGTCCTCACCCGTACATTTTTTATGAAAATTTCTAGGAAATTACTCAACATCGAAAAATTACTAAAATTATTTAGCGTCAAATCCATATTGTAAAATGTTATTAGTTCCAAACGTTGGATTAATATGCTTTGATATACGTTTCTTATCTCATTTCTATTGAGAATATTTAGTCTTCCATTACGGCTTACCATATATCATATTTGATCTTTGATCATAGACTAATATCTTGTATTCATTTATTGTTTTTTCTATTTTTTTTATAATAATCTATTTGATTATATAAATGATTATAAATAGAAAACTTTCACCACATTGTAGATATTGTACTGAGACAAAGACGGGCTATCAAAAACGTAGAGGAGGTAGGATGAGCAGTTGGTCAGATCTAGTATGGATCGTACATGGACGATAGTTGGAGTCGGTGGCTCTCTTAGGGTTTTCTAATCTGGGATCTCTGGGAAAGAGAATCAAGTCAGCCCTTGCGAATAGCTTGATGCACTATCTCCTTTCAACCCTTTGAGCGACCCCATCGTCTCCACCCCCTAGGAACTACGAGATCACTCCAAGGACGCCTCGATATCCAGGGGTCACGAACCAACCATAGAACCCAGTTCAATAAATGGAACGCATTAGCTGTCCGCTATCCGGTTGGGCAGTAAGGATCAGAGAAAGGCAATCACTGATTCTTAAAGTATATTTAAGAAAATAGAGATAAAATGAAATGAAGTAAGAAAACGTGCGATGACGTTGCTCCACCAAGACTTTTTTTATTGAGGGAGACAAAAGATCTAGTACTACGACATCAAAGTCCTATCACGTTGAATTATGTCGAGACAATAAAAGGCACGACGGTTATTAGAATCACGTACCAAAATGTTAATATTGTACAATGAATGAACTATTAGGCAACGTCATTCTTACACAACATCCCATCACTTTCATTTCTCAATTAATAGGCTTTAGATTAAACGAATATGGTCACAAAATAGTTGCAGGCTGCTACCAAAAAAAGCTTGTTCTATGTTGATGATACTTATTTTTATTTATATATATTTGGTTAGATTAATAAAAATATTTCTAAATTTTTAATAATTTTAATAATTTTAACTCTTCTTTAAACTAAAAATAATAATAAAATAAAAAGTTTATTTGTTTTTAAAATATCTTTAAAATTTGAAAAGTTTTATTAATATTCTTTTTTTTATTTTTAAAATATTAAAAAAATAATTTATTAATAAAACAGGTTTAAAAAATACCCATAAAATTTAAAAATAATATTAACTCTAAACTTTTTATCGAAAATTATTTATTTACGCCTCATTATTCAACTGCAAATTTTTATTTTTTTAAAAAAAGTTAAGGATATTAATATTTAAGTAGCACTAATTAGTGGTAAAAATATAATTTTTTTTTTAGTTTTTTAAAAAAAATTAAGGTATTAATAAAAATTTTAAAAATTTAAGAATATTTTTAAGGTATTTTTTTTAATTATTATTATTTTTTTTTAATTTAAAGATATTATTGAAATAAAATATATATTATTAATTTTATCTCATCATATTGAAGTCATCTTTCATCTTTATGATATGATTATACATATATTTATTTTAATTTTCTTTTCTTTTATAATTATTTTTTCTATTATATAACGACCCAAATCCACCGCTAGCAGATATTGTCCTTTTTGGACTTTTTCTTTCGGGCTTCTCTTCAAGGCTTTAAAACGCGTCGGCTAGGGGAAGGTTATGGTGGTTTGTTCTCCTCCTCAATCAAGGTGGGACATCACAATCCACCCCCCCTTCGGGGCCTAGCGTCTTCGTTGGCACTCTTTCCTTTCTCCAATCGATGTGGACCACCCCCAAATTCACCCCCCTTTGGGGCCCAGCGTCCTTACTGGCACACCGCCTCGTGTCTACCCCCCTTCGGGGAACAGCAAGAAGGCTGGCACATCGTTCACATCGTCCGGTGTCTGGCTCTAATATCATTTGTAACGACCCAAATCCACCTCTAGCAGATATTGTCCTCTTTAGACTTTTCCTTTCGAGCTTCCCCTCAAGGTTTTAAAACGTGGCTAGGGGAAGGCTTCCACACATGGTGATTTGTGTTTTGTTCTCCTCCCCAACCAATGTGGGACATCACATATTATAACATTTTCTAACCCATTTTTAAATAATTTTTCAAAATATATATTACAATTAAATAACGAATCTTAATTCAACTTTAATAAGTAAATAATTGTTTTATTCATTAACATTTTACCTATAGTAAAAATAAAAAATTCAATAAATGACACAAACAATCTGAATCAATAAATCTCAAATATTTTACGGTTGGTTTAGATTGTATCAACTCGACTCAATTTAATCCATAAACCCTTCTAACTTTTTATCGAATATATTTATTAATTTACAACGCTTCATTTTTTTTATTAGCGGTGAGTAAAAATTTATAATTATTATTAATATTATGTATGATCGGGGAGACGAAGGGACACGAACAAAATAAAAGAAATTTTGATGGGTATCAACAATTATTACTTTGTGATATTTCATATCAGTAATAGTTTGAAGCGTTCTATTGAATGTTTAAATAATATTTTTTTTTATAGATTTTAAATTGAAAGATGATCGATCGTTGTTTGATTATCAGTATTGACTGTAAGTTATGAAAGCTAACGACTTAGACTTGTTAACCATCGTTGAGAACTTACCTATAATAATCATCCTTCGAGTATTTGTTGAGTGTATGGATATTGCATGAAAATATGCTAGCATGTTTGTACTATACAAAATAGGTTCATGAAAAATGTTGCTATAACAAGAATAATTTAAATTACGTGAAAATAAGTTGGTTTACGATTATCGTCTATTTAGTTTACAATATCAATTTAACACTAACGTTGTAGCTAAACGTCAATGAATGAATACAAATACACTGAGTTCATTGTCGATTTCATACTGACATCATAACTAATGATGATACCTATAAAGATGTCCGTTTACAAACTATCATCATATGGTGTAAAAATAGCCTGGAAGGTCAAATTTGTTGCAGTGCTCACACTGGTATTAAGAGACACGAAAATTCAAATCGACAAAGAAGACCCGGAATATTTTATATCTTAAAGGCCTTCAAAGGCATCATGTTGGACTAAAGAACAGTCTAATACTAAGAGTTTTCTAGAATTTGGTCGATCATGCCACGAGAATCTAGGTTATAGAGGCAATCAACCTCACATCTATGATGAACGTATTCGTTGAAGGAAAAGGTTATGTCGAGCCTCGTGAGTTAGGATCGGCATGTCAAACTTCATTTAAGAGTTAAATTTGAAGCCCAATTATGAGTTAACTATTGACGACATCGCCTGGTTTGAAGTCAAACGATTCAACCAATTCTGGAACTTGTGTGCAAAACATGATAAGGGAGACTCGTATACGTACCTCCGGGCTTGTCTCGTTAGGCTAGGGCACGCTTACACTACTTAGAAGGGAAAGAGCATACATAATATCATGGCGAACATAGATATCGTAAGGTACGTGTCCATACTAATTATAACGAGGAAGTATCCCGATGCACATGATACATAAATGCATGAGGTCTCCAAAGCTTAAAATCTTGGAATAAGTTTATGATGCAAATCAAACCTCCATTCATTCATGACATAACAAGCATATGAGACATGTTTAATTTATGCTTATCATAGCTTTCGTACTTAACATCATTTATGCGGTGTGGTGTATAGAGGTTTATGCATCATATGTCATCGATATCATAAATATAAATCCACAATATGGTATAGTCATATTATGTGTATCTTATAATATGACATAACATAACACAGAATAACACGACATAGCATAGCATAAAATAACATAATATGGCATGACATAGCATAATGTTGTTAAAAATTACATTGTTTACACGTACAGGGGCCACGAGGCGTGCGTCATCATAGGTCACACAATTCGTCCAACTAAGTCAACAGGGAAGTCACTTACTTAGTTGGCCTAAGCTAGAGATACCATCTTCTTCTTGGTGCTAATCCGAAAGTACCCCTAGAGCATGAGTCAACCTATATGGGTCTATGGTATCGAGTTAGCTTAAATGTGCGTAATGATCTCAAATAGTCCTCTGATTTAAACACACTTTAAATCGGTGAAAAAACGGATGTATCCACCTGAATTGCCTCTAATAACGTCAGAAATAGTTCAATCAGTCTTGAGTTCTTGAATCTTGGTTCTTTGTCCTTAGACACTCCCCTGGGAGACTTGTAGGGTCCTAGGGTCAATGACGAACTCAATCCTAACTAATGCCCGAGGCTTCAAGCATTCTTGTAAGATAGTTTGAATACATATGCCCGAAGTTTCATGCATTCTCTACGACGTAATGTCTGTGTCATAGGACCATGTTGTGCTGCACATTGAGAAGTCTTTTAGGGTATCTTGGGTTTAACTCTAAGAGTTTCTTGTTAAGTCCACGTATAAGCCCCAATCCATATGAGTCATAATCCATGTGCCACACACCCCTTGATGTATATTGGGTATGAGCACGGAAGCTAAGCAAAGCCTGGTAGGTTACGTTAACACAAAGACCGAGAAACAACTCAACAGACTCTCTTTTCACACCTAAGTAGATTCTAGTACATCGTCAGTACATCATGCAAGCGTAAAGCTACCAACGTTATCAATAGCAACTTATTAAATATATTCCATAGTCAACCCGATCTAATATAAATTTTCAATAACAACTTATTAACATCTTCGTCAGAATTTGTAACTTTGCTTTAGTTGTTGAACAGATCGAACCATGAATTCTAGTAGGCCATCGTAGTATTAAAGAGGAGTACGCGATTGAAGCACATTCAAAATCAACAACCCTTCAAACCAACATCAAGAGCAAACAAATTCATTGTTAAAAATAAAAAGAAAATCACGTCCTTTTCTTTTTCTTTTGAATTGAAAAGATAAACATGAAATGGTAAATAATAATGATTTGTTTTTTAAAATTAGCAACTCATTCTTGATGGTATAAATATACGTTGTAAGCCAAAGCTAATGCCTCTCCTCATCCATTTCCTCATTCAAATTCAAAAACCTTCTTGTTCAATCATGGTGGTTCAATCACAGCTTGTGTTCGACCATTTTGCTCCGATCAAATCCTGCAAACACACCGCCCTGTTCACCGGAATTCCGGTGATCGACCTTTCCGACCCAGAAGCCAAAACCCATATCGTCAAAGCCTGTGAAGATTTCGGATTCTTTAAGGTTGTCAACCATGGCGTCTCCAACGAACTCATCGGAGCTCTCGAAGCCCAAGCTTTGAAATTCTTCCACCTCCCTCAATCTGAGAAGGAAAAAGCAGGGCCAGCCGACCCATTTGGATATGGCAGCAAGAGAATTGGTCCAAACGGCGATGTGGGTTGGATCGAATATCTCCTCCTTAACACGAATCATGAACTCATTTCCGAAAAATCCCTCTTCATTCTCCGTGAAAATCCAGAGATTTTCAGGTAAAAACACGTAAAATTACGAAAAACAGAGTGCTCTGTTTTTTGGTTGCTCTGTTTTTTGTTTGCTCTGTTTTTTGGTTGCTCTGTTTTCTGATTTGTCGTGTTTTTTGTCGTAGGTGTGCGGTGGAGGAGTATATTTTGGCAGTGAAAAAGATGGCTTGTGAAGTGCTGGAAGCAATGGCGGAAGGGCTGGGGATAGAGAAACATGATTTGAGCAGGCTGTTGAAGGACGAGAGAAGTGATTGTTGTTTCAGGCTGAACCATTATCCGCCATGCCCGGAGCTTGAAGCTTTGAGTGGCAGGAATTTGATTGGGTTTGGGGAACATACAGACCCACAAATAATATCTGTTCTGAGATCCAATAACACGACCGGACTCCATATTTGTTTGAGAGATGGAAGCTGGGTTCCAGTCCCACCTGATCAGAGATCCTTTTTCATCAATGTTGGCGACTCATTGCAGGTATAGCCCACTCTTTCTCTGCCATTTTCATCTCAAGAAATGGCAATGGAATCTTGGGATGGTTTTTGTTTATATTCTGTTTCAAAGCCTACCCTTTTCTTAGGATTCTTGTGTCATCCTACGTCGATCGGGAGGAAAACGAATCATGCTTTATAAACATGTGGAAACCTCTCACACTAGCCGACCGTTTTAAAAACCTTGAGGAAAGCTCAAAATGACACTATTTGCTAGTGGTAGACTTGAGCTGTTACTAATGGTATCAGAGCCAAACATCAGACGATGTGCTAAAGGGTGGACACGAGGCACACAGAGCGATGTGCAAATGAAGAAGCTGGGCCCCAAAAGGGGGTGGACAGTGAGATCCCACATCAGTTGAGAAGGAGGACGAGGAGGCTGAGTCTCAAACCAGGGTGGACACGAGGCGGTGTGCCAACAAGGACTAACACACCAAGTGACGTGCCAGCAACGAGGCTGAGCCTCAAAGGGATAGACACGAGGCGGTGTGCCAACAAGGACACTGAATCACGTAAGGGAAGTGGATTGCGAGATCTCACATTGGTTGGAGAGGACAACGAATCTCCTAGCGGTGGC
The DNA here is from genome assembly GCF_002738365.1 of Cucurbita moschata. Classification (NCBI taxonomy): domain Eukaryota; kingdom Viridiplantae; phylum Streptophyta; class Magnoliopsida; order Cucurbitales; family Cucurbitaceae; genus Cucurbita; species Cucurbita moschata. The sequence goes on from NW_019268535.1 coordinate 2,976,437, forward strand.
TTAGGCTGTTACGATTCTTGTTCTTTTGTTCTTGGGTGGATCATAATTCAGGTTGTATTGGTGCAGGTGATGACTAATGGGAGGTTCAACAGTGTGAAGCACAAGGTTTTAGCTGACCCAACAAAACCAAGGTTTTCAATGATATACTTTGGTGGGCCACCATTGAATGAAAAGATTGCACCTTTAGCATCACTATTGGTGGAGGGAGAGCAAAGGTTATACAAAGAGTTCACATGGTGGGATTACAAAAACTCAGCATATAAATCAAGGCTTGCTGCTTGTAGATTACGCCCTTTTGAGCTCAAAAATCTCACCCCTTTGTTGACTTGAAAAAACCCAACAAAACAATACAATAAGGGATTTGGGAAGGCTTAGGAAACAAATAGAATAGGGTTTGTTTTTGTTAAATATTTTCCCCAAAATACCCCTCACTTTGTTAATATACTTCTCTAATAACTTCCTCGAGCCCTCTTTGTATCAAAGCTTGTGGATTTCGATGTTATCTATAGTTCTTACCATTGCCCATCTCTTAAAGTCTAAACGTTCTCCACCCTGTTGAATAAATGACAACACAATGTCAAATCTTTTGTATGTTTATCTCTAGGACTCGCAACTTAATACAGTTGATAATCAACTTAAAATTGTTAACGAATAAGAACAATGATGAAATCAAGTGAAGAGAAGCCGATATTGAGATACTTGATGTAACTTGACACTATGAATATTAGCATCAAATGTTAGGATCACACAACAACACACACTCGATCTAGATGAACATAAATAATCGGAGGGAGAAACTGTAAGGAGAAATATTGGCAGAAAGTACATTGTCAAAGCACAGTACATTGCTACCATAAATAACTTTAGAGAATACCGAGCCTTAAACTCTCTTATTTGAGTCCGTTGATCAAAATTTTCAACATCCATCATTCCTTAAAACAGCCCACTAACCCAAGCAAAACGTGAACTTTTTATAGATAACAAAACTCAGGAGCAAGTTTTATACAAACTCCATAACTAAAGAAAATAGAAAGGATTCAAACCCATATAAGCAAAGCCAGCCAAACGTGGATCATAAGAAAAACAGATATGATCTCGTCCAACCAAAGAATCATTCCTAAAAGAAGATTATTAGATTTGGAAAGCAATGGCTCAAGGAAACCCTTTAAGTGGATCAGCCGTCTTGCCGGATCTGGCATCAGTCCATGCCTTGGCTATCGTTTTTTTCATTTCATCATCACCATCATCATACATATTCTGCAGTTTTCATGTCAGCCATATTAAATTAGCAATCACACGGAAGTCAGTGTTCAGCCTAAATGCAGATAGAGTTTCATGCTTATCCTAATTGTATATAAGATTATCAAAGGCGCGTGTAAGTGTACCTATTTCACAGAGCATAATATACATGTGAGATCCCACATCAGTTAGAGAGGAGATCAAATCATTCTTTATAAAGGTGTGTATGTCTCTCCTAGCAAACGTGTTTTAAAAACATTGAGGGGAATTCCAAAAAGAAAAGCCCACAGAAGACAATATCTGCTAGCAATGGACTTAGATTGTTACAAATAGTATCAAAGCCAAACACCGGGCGGTGTGCCAGCGAGGACAATGAGTCCCGAAGGGAGGTGGACACAGGGCAGTATGCCAACAAGGACGCTGGACTCCGAGGGGGGTGGATTGTGAGATCCCACGTCAATTGGAGAGAGGAATGAATATCAACGAGTACACTAGGCCTCAAAGGGGGAGAATTGTGAGATCCTACGTCGGTTAGAGAGAGAAATGAAATATTTTTTATAAGGGTGTGGAAACCTCTCTAGACGCGTTTTAAAAACCTTAAGAGGAAGCTCGAAAGGAAAAACTCAAAGAGGACAATATCTACTAGTGGTGAGTTTGGGTGGTTGCAATATATCCATATACATCTTGAGTTGAAAATCAATTGAAAAGTTCTTATAAAAAAAAATCAATTGAAAAGTTTGGTTTTGAATTTGTACAAAAGGAAAAACAGGACAGTGACAAGACCAAGAATCAGTTAGTTAGGATTGATGTAAAAATTCAGATCATGGGACTTTTTTTCAGCCCAATTATCGAGCTCAAAGTGTCTTGTCCTCCATAGACATATGACAGCTATGGCAAAAAAAGTGTCTAGTAACTCAACCAATCTCACAACCCATTTGAAGTGTGTTCCTTGACAAATCTCACAAGAAAATCATTCGACCCAACACTTTTGTTGTCAAGAAACTCATAATCCTAAACAGATGAAGAAGATGGGATTTCAATCATGGTGGTGCTTTCACTTTTCACCTTCCAGCCCATCTAAGTAACTTGAAGAACACATCACATCATCATCTTTATCCACTCTTTACTCACCAAAACTCAGGCATAAATGTGAAGGAAATTTTAGGACCACCCACCCCAAAAAAATAAGAAAAGAAAGAGAAACGTTCCTTCATTTTCAATCCATAAAGTCTGCATAGGCTAAGAAGCTGTTACCTTCATTAAGTCCATGATTCCTGCCATTGGGTTGCGTTCCTTATCTAGACTTGGCTTGAGCTGTAAGATGTAAAAAAACATAACGTTAGCTGAATAAATGCTACCCAGATACAACTAGATCGCCACTTACTGTCTGTTAAATCACTTACCTTGTCCTCCTTCATCTGCAAGTCCAACCAATTCCCCTTTGAAGCTTTAAACAATGTGATCACAGCCCGTGTTGGTCTAACTAAGAACTTGCTCTTCTCAGGAACAATTTCCTCATTCAGCTTATGAATTGCAAACCGATAATTCTTCCCTTTTACATCATGGAACTTGATATCGACCGACGTTTCCTTGTAGACAGCCTCTACTTTTTCTTGGTCAATTCCTTCCAGAGATATATATATCTACATCCCCAAAAAGGATAATGAAAATTACATCCATACATCCACCCAAATGGGAGAAATGATAATTCTAAATTTTAACATACACTAATTTTCACAAAAGGATTCTAATCATGCCATCCAGTAGAAACTTGAAGCCTTTTACCTTCAATTTATCATTGTCCTGGTCCCAGCTGAATCCAGGTAGTGGAGTGTAAACAATGGCTGAATTAATGGGCACCTTAGCTGTCGAAGTTGAAATTGGAATGGGAGTGGGAGTTTGTAGGGATGGAGCTGAGACAGTCTCTTTTGACAACTGAGTGAGCATACACCATTAATGCAATGTATCAAATTAAGATAATCGATATCCATAGCTCAAAATTCACTTCCATCACATTATCAGTTTCAGAAAGCCACGAAAGAACAGCCAATGACGAACAATACCGAACAATAACTTTCAGATTTCTACAATAACGTGCATTTAAGATCATTAAAAAAAGGCCAAAGTTAGTTCAAATTCATAAGAGAAAACAGCGAAGAACCTTCTCTAAGTTGCAAATCTGAGAGGAAATTAGAGAGATGACTCGAGGCCTCTTGGCAATGCTTTGGAGGTGACGAAGCTCCTCCAAATCAAGAGAAAATTCTTCCGCCATAATTAGAATATTCTTCAAGATTAAAATGAAAATGAAACAGGGGAGCGTTAGGGAATTTGGATGAAGAAGATGAAGAAGATGAAGAAGATGAAGAAAATGGAGAAGGCCAAATCAGGGACGGGGATTGCTATAACCAATGAGGGTTACGTAGGGCTAAAATTTTGGATTCGCTTAAAAAACCCTTTTTTTTTTTTTTTTTTTTTTTTGCTAAATTATAATAAAAATATTATTATATTTACTATTCTACCCACGACCCTACGTGCTAATATGTACCCACCCGTTGGTTTGCACATCTCTTGGGCTCCTTTCCTTGTCGGACTAGCATTATCTAGTGCTCTTGTCAGACACCCAATAGGAATAGTGACCGTCCTAGTATTATGATAAACATAATAATCATTTTCCTTTTCGTTATGTACACGTTCGTATCCATCGTAAACAGATAAATTTTTCGATGCATGAAGTTCCAACCTTTTTCATTTATCAAACCATATAAAAACAACCCCTCACATTTTTTCTTCATATCATATCGCTTTTAAAACATATATCGGGGTTGTATACCATATGGAAACATATATACTGTATGTCATTCATGTCACATATCGTATCATGTCATATCATGCACATAACATATCGTATCATATTATAAACCATATCACAATATACGTCATATCGTCAATGATATCCTATCATAACATATGTCATATTATAACATGTATTATACCACAGGCATATCATTTCATAAATATTTCACACATATCAAACATATGTCACGTACAGAATCATGAGGCATGTGTCATAATACAGGATACGAACTTCTAACCATACCGACAATAAGATCACTTACTTGATTAGCTTAAGCTGATGTCACCAATTTATCCTTAATGAAAATTTGATTTTGTTATTTGAAATTCAAATCAACCTATGTGAGCTCGTGACATCAAAGTAGACATTAGACAGTTTGCATGATTAGAGTATTAGACACTTCTATGTTAAAAAAATTAATATAATCTATATTGTGTCATTTTTTAGGGTTTTGAATCACATCGCCGAACAGGGTTGGGTTACCAATTTTGGATTGGTCCAAAAATTTTTACTCAACCTAGCCCAACTCAACTAATGTACACTCCTATTAATAACCCAATTCAAACTATATAATCTAATTGGGTTTAGGTGGATCGAGAGTCGAGTAACCTCAAATCGTCTAAGACCCATTGAAATAGGATCCACACAAGGAAAAGCGCTACTCGTTGGTTATTAGGGGCATCCCAAAAACGTCCGGATCGAAATATGGCTCTCAAATTAAGTTTCGAATTAGTGGATGCTGCCAAAGGAGTGGCAATGCCATATCTAAAAAGGAAGAAACTCATAGAATGGTGGTGAATCCAACTCAAATTGAAAATAGATCCACTTATAAAAGTTGCAATTTTGATCGTTACCGAAACATCATGCAAAAATCAAAGACTGATCTCTTGATAGAACGTGTTAGTGGGTAGAATATTTTAATGTAAAATCTAGAATGTTCTTAAACCATAAGGGAAATTAAAACAAAAAAACAAAAACAAAAGGCTTTAATTAAATGTGGAAGGGCACATGGAGAAAGGGCAATCCTCATCACCACCCTCAAAGGCTGACCGTAAAATGTCTGCACTTCCACCCCTAACCATAGATCCATGGCAATCAAAAGGGCTCAAAAGGAAGCACCTTTCCAAGTAAAAGCACTTCCAAACAACCCATCTTTCCCATGGCTAGTTTTTCTGGCCACGGAATAAAGCACTTCACCGACCATTCTCACTTCAACAATGATTAAAAAAAAAAACACTTTAGGACTACAATACGTCGTGTCTCTTCACTTTTTATGGCTTTTGTGATATCCTACATTGGTTGGGGAGGAGAACGAAACACCCTTTATAAAAGTGTGGAAACTTTTTCCTATCAGATGTGTTTTAAAGCCGTAAGGGGAAACTCGAAAGGGAAAGCCCAAAGAAGACAATATTTGCTAGCGGTGAGTCTGAGCCGTTGCAAATGCACCGGGCAATGTGCCAGCAAGGAGGTTGTTCCCTAAAGGGGGTAGACACGAGGCGGTGTGCTAGTAAGGACGTTGGGCCCCGAATGAGGTGGATTTGGTGGGGATCTCACGTCTGTTGTAGAAAGGAACGAGTGCCAGAGAGGACACAGGGGCCCTAAAGGGGGGGTGGGTTGTGATATCTCACATTGGTTGGTGAGGAGAACAAAACACCTTTATAAGGGTATTCGGGGCCCGATTTGATGGGGATCCCACACCGATTGTAGAAAGGAACGAGTGCCAGTGAGGACGCAGAAGCCCGGAAGGGGGGTGGATTGTGATATCTAACGTACTCTTGAAGTTGAATGAAAAATTCATAATTATAAATTATGACGATAAAAGTAACAATGTGACAAAGTTGAGTGACAAAATAATATAATAAAGTAATATTTATATAAATGTATATAACTTTACTTTTTAAATGAACTCTATTATTACTCAATTATTCAAGTACTATTATTCTTAAATGAGTGGACAAAACATCATAGTACTAAAACTATAATAACAATAATTAATAATAATACGTGGTGCACATTATTCCACGTCACGCACGACCTGTAACAACATAGTAACTATCGAAGTCTAAGGAACAATAGATGAGTGCCCACGTGTTGGGTTGCATAGATGAGTACTCCTCTAGCAGATATTGTCCATTTTAGCTCGTTACGTATCACCATCAGCCTCACGGTTTTAAAACGCATCTACTAGGAAGAAGTTTTCACACCCTTATAAGGAATGTTTCGTTCTCCTCTCTAATCGATATGAGATCTCACAATCTACCCTCCTTGAAGCTAGCGTCCTCGTTGGTACACCGCCCAGTGTTTGGCTTTGATATCATTTGTAACAGCTCAAGCTCACCGGTAACAAATATTGTCCGTTTTAGCTTGTTACGTATCGTCGTCAATTTCATGGTTTTGAAAACGCGTCTACTAGGGAGAGATTTCCATATTCATATAAGGAATGCTTCATTCTCATCTCCAACCGATGTGGGATCTCACACATGTCCACGAATTTCCACTTTGGTTTCCACAAACTACATTTTCCCGAGAGAGGTATCATCTAATACCTACTGTCACCGTCATACTTTTTAACCATACAACATCATGATCTCGGCACGCTCATGACAAATCTTTAGAAAAACTCAAACCCCATTTCTATTTTTCGCTCAATTTTGCAATTTTGTCAAACCTTAAGCAAGATTCTCCTTCACCAATCGAACACAACTCATACAGAAACTAAACGTATGTCAATTTCTTATTAAAATTACAATAACCAAATTTAGAGACTAAAATAGAATAAATCCCGAACGAAGAACGGTTAAAACAGTCTTCTCGTAAAAACTCGAGAGGTGATCAAATACACAAACATCGAGTACACCAAGCTTCGACAATACCCGATCGTAGAACCCTGTTCAATTCAATTTAAACAAATTCTCAAGAACATCACAAACTCGAATTCATATCGAATTATTCATACGAACAACCAAATCCAAGCCCTTTGGTGCCCTCTATTTACAATATAAAGTGAAATTCAAGGGTTGTTCATTACCTTCATCTCTCTAGTAGCCATTGATGTGAGTGAAATGGAAGAAGAAGAAGGAGAGAAGGAAGTGCCCTTAAAGGAGGACAGCCCTACATTGTAGGCCATGGTGCCATCCGGCTGGTAAAGTCCATAGTTCCTTTCAGAGGTCGGTCCAGGCTTCATATTCTCATTAAACAAAGCAAACAAGTAAACCTCAAGCCTCAAATTAGGCCTTAATGGTGTCCCTTCATTAGCCATTTGTCTCCTCAACAAATTCCTATTATAATTGGCTGCATTTTCAAGGCTTGCCCCAACCTCATTAGGGTCCCCTTTCGATGGCCACCCCGTTTCCGAGACCCGAACTTCGATGCCCCCGAAACCTAGCTTGGCCATCGCGAAAAGAACTGCGTCGGCTTGAGCGTAAAGCATGTTGTCGTAATGGAGATTCGTGTAGGGATCGATCATACCCGGGTTCGGGTTGAAGATTACGTATTCTAATGGGATGTTATTTGAGTTGTCTTTGTAGGCGAAATATGGGTATGCATTGATCCAAAATGGTGCCTTTGTTGTGTTTAGGAATTGTAAGAATTGGGACATGATTCCGGTTATTTCGGGCTTGAAGCTCCCGGCCGAGGGCGGGTAGGATTCTTGTAGGACAGCTAGGGAGCTTGGTGTCGAGACTTTTATGGTGTCTAGACCTAGTTGGGATAAGGCTATATGGATGCTTAGCATGGCAGGGACTAGCGTCTCCATCAATGTCAAGTCGTCGTCCGTAAAGACCTAACAAAGAATACAATGGTATCATGATATCAAAATAAGTACTTTTGTGTTAATCTGCATAGCTCGTTAAATACTAAACTAATTATCATTTTAAAGGTCGATTATTTAATTATATTTCACTATTAAATATCATTTTTAGCGTTTAATTTTTATTTAGTTTATAAAGTTTTAAAATGAATTTTCAAAATGTTTCATGAGTTGACATAAAGACAATAGATGACATGAATCAATGAACTTTTTAGAGAGAGAAAAGGAGGAGAGAGAAAGAATCTTTTTCTTTTTTTTCTTTTCTTACCCAAATTTTTAATAACAAAACTAATTTTTTTAAATTATTTTTGAAATTTTAGCTTATTTTTTAAAAATATTTATATAATTGTCGGATCCCACCTCGGTTGAGACGGAGAACAAAACATTCGTTAAAATGTGTGAAAACCCCTCAGCGAAAACGTTTTAAAAATTGAGAGGAAGCTCGGGAAAACACAAAGAAGACAATATCTACCCGAAGTAGATTTGTACCGTTATAAAAATATAAATTTTTTTTATTTTTTTTATTTTCTAAATTTTACCTAATTTTTTTAAAATATTTATAAAATGGACATACCCACATTAGTTGAAACAGATAACAAAACATTGTTTGCAAGAGTGTGAAAACCTCTCTTATTAGACACGTTTTAAAAACGTTGAGGAGAAGCTCGAAAGAAAAAAACTCAGAGACGACAATATCTATTAGCGGTAAACTCATACCATTACAAAAATATAAATTAAAAAAAAAACAAATTTTTATAAACTTAATTTAAAAAAAAAAACAAAAAAACCCATTATCTGACCCGAGCGAACAAACTTTTGAGTTCAATAACGATTTAACTAACCTCATTCCCAATCGCAATTCCAGTAACCCGAGTCGCAGGAACATAAGGCTTAATCCGAGTGGCAACCCATTGAAGGGCTTGTTGGGGGTTCGTAAGTTCACCCAGCATTTCATTTTCGACCGTAACGATAATCTCCACATTAGAGTTAGCAAAAGCCGACAATATCTGTTGATTCGTATCGTAAATCCTTACTTTAGTAATCTTCAAAGCCATCAACATATCCAAAACCTTGTCAGGTGATGGCAAATCATCACCAATTTGGCCATAATTGATACCCAAAGATGAAGCTCCTCTAAGCTCACCACCAAACCCTAAAAAAAAGCTTCAAACTTCAAATCAAGATCATGGGTAACACATAAAAACTAACAAGAACATGAATCAAGAACAGAAATTAAGTACCATGGAGAAGAAACAGAAGAAGAACATGGAAGAACATGGCATGAAGATTGAAGAAATGGGAGGAGAGGGAAAGAGAAAATATAAGAACAAAGAAAGCCGCAATTCCTTTCTTTTCTTGTTTGTGAAAAAAAATGATGTTTTTTTTTTTTTTGATATATAAATTTGTTGTCTTTACAGCCACGCCAAGTTCTTTAATTTCTTCGCATGAAAGTAAATTCAAATGGGAAGGAAATGAAATGAAGAAATGTTGATATTGATTTTCTATGTCTATGCTTAGCCACTACTTCTTGTGCCCTTTGCATGTGGCCTTCCATTTCAGGTACTACGAGTAAGGCGATCACGTTTTACGATATCGGAGCTTGATGTCTATGGTTTACATCACGATTTGATTATGTATAACTGAATTCAAATGACCCGAAAGTTCGATCAACTCAATTCAGCTCGTACAATATGGGTTAAGTCGTGAAGTTATTTGGGTTGGGTTTATTAGAAACCACGACTTCTGAATGGTATGATATTGTTCACTTTGAGTATAATCTCGGTCGTGAACTTATTTGGGTTGGGTTTGTTAGAAACCACGACCTACATGATGGTATGATATTATTCACTTTGAATATAAATTTGGTTTTACCGAAAGCTTCGTATCGATGGAGATGTACTGATCATCCCCTTAATTAGCCTGTGTGAGACTCTTTCACGACCATCCTCAACTGGGTTGAGTTCAAATAAATGAAAATTTTATAAATTGAGTTGATTCATGTTCGGCTAAAACTAGATTGGATTGAGCCAACTCAATTCAAATTTATTGTTAATTTTAAAATATACATTAAAAAAATTTACATCTTGAACAATTGAGCTGAAATTAAAAAAAAAACGTCACAACCCGACCTTACCTAATCCATAAACATCTCTAATAATCGCTAATAGTTTCGAGGGCCAAAGGGTGGCATGTGTGTTCATGTTTATTTTCAATAAAGGAAAGAATTTGGGGGGTCGTGTGGATCCATCACCTCATTTTGAGTGATCATTTCAAGCTTTATACTTGATTTTAATCATCATCTTCGACTCTTTTTTCGAGAACTTTGTAGAAATTCGACCCGAAAAAAAGCATAATTAAAAAGAAACTATTTTTTTTTAAGAATATTCGAAAACGTTTCGTGGGTATTTGACGGGAATAGTTAACTTGAACGTTATTTAAGTGAATAATACCTGTATGAGATTTCACATCAATTTGAGAGGGTAACGAAACTTTCTTTATGAGGGTGTGGAAACCTCTTCCTACCAAACACGTTTTAAAACCTTGAGAGTAAATCCGAAGGAAAGTCCAAAAGGGACAATATCGAATGTTATCCTGGGTTGGAAGTCCAAGCTTTATTAAGAGGCCCAACGATATGGGCCTTTGCTTGGCCCAATTACATTACTTTCTAAGCGTTTAGGCCCAAGTAAACTATCATCCTAATTTGAATCTTGGACATAGGGCATTACAAACGGTATTGGAGCGGCACATCTCCTAGTTGGACGAGACTCGAGGACGAACCAAGGCAGAAGTTAATGAGCATATGATATTTCATGTTATGATTATGTACATGTATGAGATGTCATGTTGTATTATGATGAAGAGTTTTATGATACACAACCCATAATGATATTATAAATGGTGAATGTATAAAGACTTATGCATACATGTTACTTAGAGTAATATGTGAAGGATGTGTGGGGTTTGTGTCATATGAATGATTTAAGATGAAAACTATAGAGACCGAATATAAGGTTACTTCTCCTCTTATAATAATGAGTACGGATGTGTACACTATGATGATGAACATGCCTTGCATGATATTCAAGGATTTGTTGTACCTCCGGACGTCCGTTTACATCCAACTAGCCCGACAATGATGAGCCTAGGGGGTGTGCGAAGCGCCTGGTGGGCTCACGCTCATACATATGGGCCGTGTGTAGGGAAATACTACACATCTAATTTGTTTAGACTGGAGGGCACCCTTATGATGGTTTTAAATGATAGGTCTATAATCATGGTTGCGTGTGTTTGCATTCCCAACCCCACTAGTGAGGTACTGAATATTTCTTAAAATACTCAAGTCATGTACTACTTCTATATTTTAGGTAAATGCAAGACATCCCTGTACGACAGATGATGACATCACAATTAAAGACCATGACACATGCTTAGGATAATCGCATTAAAATTTCGTAGATCTTAGATTAGTATAGGGTAGTACCGTTTTATTTTTACTTACGTCTATTTTAAAGACATTTTTCTTAAACATGTAAGTCCATAACATTGTTTTATGAAAACATTTTTACTTAAATATTTAAGACTACGACGCATGCTTTCATCCAACTGGGCTGAATCTCGGTATTGTGGTTATTTACTTTGTAATAAAAAACACGAACAAAAAACAGCCAACAGTACCCCACAAAAAACGAATCAAAAACTGGTCACGAGCGTAACCTTTTTTGAATGTTGGTTACGAATCATACGTGTTAAAACCATCGAATTTGAGCGTTCCTCACAATAATGTATAAACGTATTGATCTTAGCTTAGGTTTTCACCCCGTGCTTCAGTTGACCCAATTAGGGTTTCGGTTTTAAGGTTGATATATGCAGTAGTGTTGTGGGCTCATTTTGTTCGAAATCCAAGCCCTACTACTATTCCCTACGAGAATATTAGGATATTAGATAGAGAAACTAGGTTTCCGAAATTGCCCTAAAACACGAACAAAAAGCCGAGAACTCGAACGATACCTATTTTGGCTAATAATAATAAAAAAAAGAAAAAAAAAAAAAGAAAAGGGAATTCTGAAATTGTCTCGTGTGTTGGTTGGGTAGAGCGGTCTTCAGAAATCAATCTTCAATTTTGTGCTCAAAATTTCCTCTGTTCTGCTTCACTGGACAATGCCCTCCTCTTGATCACTTTCATGTCTCTCCCCACCAAACGCTCTGCTACCCCCACCGCCAACACCGCCGCCAGCTCCGTCGTCTCTTCTTCACCCACTTCCACCGCCTCCATCTCTTCCCCTCCTATGAAGAAAACCAAATCCCAACCTCTTTCCACCTCCCTCGACCCCAACAAGAATGGCCTCCACCACCTCGACCGCCCTTCTTCCAACATTACTTCCTCCGCCCTCGTCGATGACGCCGATTTCGACCCTTCCTCCATGGCCCTAGATGAAGATCTCAAGCCCGACGACTCCCCTCTCATTGGCACTAGCCGCGCCGTCGCCACCAATTTGTCGCGGAAGAAAGCTACTCTTCCTCAGCCTGCCAAGAAACTTGTCATCAAGCTTGTCAAAGGTCTGTTCTTTAGATCTCGTTCCTCACTCGTGGGGTTTAGGGAATTCGTTTTCGATGTTTTGTTGGTTAGGTTTTGTTTTCGCGTGATCGATTCAATTTGTTCTTTCTGACTTCTAGGTTGAATTTGTTTTTGCTGATTGATATCTTCGTGTTCTTACTTTTAAATTACTTGGAATTTAGCTGTAACTGAACATGGGCTCTCGAGTTGAATTCAATTCATTTTGTTTTTGTGGCCATTCATACTAGATTACTTGTCGTTGAGCTTTAATTGGACGTTTTCTGCTGATTTTCCTTCTGATTGCTGAGTTCTACACAGCGGCATTTAAATTTTCAAGTGGATCATAAGAAATTCTATGGTAGAGCTACCAGGATTATAAAACATTATTTCATGTTCTTGGAGATTAAGAGGACTCTGCGTATGGAATTGGGGAAGTTATTTCATTATTTTGGGTAGATTTTGTAGCTAGAAATATGTACTCTTCTACCAATATCTCAATTGGAAGTTCATGATGATGGAAGATTTTTTGTCATCTGCCAAAAATTGGTAAGCTGAAGAAAAAACATACTTCAACTTGGTATCTATTATTACAGTGAGATCACGTCTATACTCTGTGTTAGCTTTTGCTTTTATTTACTGCCTAGCCTTTTGTGGTGTAGAAGATGGTTCTAAATAGTAGTGAAGACACTGTTAAACTTAAATCTCATGTTGAAAATGGTTTACATTCGCCAATTTTTTCTTTTTTTCTCTATGAAGCAAAACCGACCCTCCCTGCTAATTTTGAGGAGGATACATGGGCAAAGTTGAAATCAGCCATATGTGCTATATTCTTGAAGCAACCTAATTCTTGTGATCTCGAGAAGCTTTATCAGGTCAAATTTATGTCTATATAATTGTTTCTCCACTTCTTTGGTTGAAAAAGGAGAGTTTCTGAAATTTCGTCATTTATCCATATCTGAGGTCTCCTGACCAATTGCTGTATAATGTATGCAGGCTGTTAATGATCTTTGCTTGCACAAAATGGGTGGAAACCTTTATCGGCGGATTGAGAAGGAGTGTGAACTGCACATATCTGCAGCATTACAGTCTTTGGTTGGGCAAAGCCCAGATTTGGTGGTTTTCTTGGCATATGTGGAGAAATGTTGGCAAGATTTTTGTGATCAGATGTTGATGATTCGTGGCATTGCCCTGTATCTGGACAGGACGTATGTCAAACAAACACCAAATGTGTGCTCATTATGGGACATGGGCTTGCAACTTTTCAGAAAACATCTATCTTTATCTTCAGAAGTCGAGCACAAGACAGTTACTGGTCTATTAAGAATGATTGAGAAAGAAAGGTAAATCTCTATTCTGAATGATGCAATAATTTTTAGCATTATGGATATCGCATATTCACATGAAATTGCATGTTTTTTCTTTATTTGTGGACACTAATTTTGGACTGTGACTTCTCATGCACGTTTTGAGTTAATAATAAAGTTAATAGTCGAGGGATTTCTTAATGAAAAAGCTTGAATACTTGCAACAATTGTTAGCAGTCTTAGTTTATCTGGAGGATATAAGCTATCGACAAAAATGGTTATGACAGTCGTTTCGTATAAGTTTCTGTGATTGGAATGAGGATCGACAAACAATTAAGAAGATGTTTTCTTTTTAAAGTTATTTGTGTACGTTAGGTTTATGTAACGAGAAACTCTTTTCATTGATTTAGAGAAAAAGAATACAATTTCAGTTAATTACAGAGATTGGTACAAAATGAATTCTCAATGAAACAAGAAATTTGATTAGGTCAACAACGACCTCCTAACCTTTTTATTTGCATTGAATGATATGGTTGTTCCTTCCCGTAGACCAGCGATTGCTTTAAGGGCATTCAGCCACAAAATTTTCCCTCTCTTCAAACTATGCGCACCTAGCATTGGAGAAGGTTGTCATCTCCTCTTTTTAGCCAAGTGATCTTACCTTTTTGAATCAATCTTATTCCCTTTGTTATTGAGATGTCAAAGAGTTCCTTCCTTCATATCTTTCTCTAATCTTTTTCTTCATTAGAAAGTTGCATGTTCTCCTCCTTAGCGTTGTAAAGTTCCGTCTTATTCTCGAGATTCTTCTTTTCAAGCAAACACAACAATGAAAGGCACTTACTACATTCTTTGATAATTAGAACTAAGAGAAACTACAACTCAGTTTTCTGCTTTTTTTCAAGCTGTTGGCAGCTTGGAAAATATTGGACATGCTGCAATGAAAGGCATCAGAACTAAGAAATGCCTCATCTATATTCATTTTATATCTTTGTCAAATTTTTCTTGAGTTCATTCACCTTTGGCCTCTTCCTTCTTCCATCAATCTAAATTTTTGGATGTAACACCAGATAAGATATGATATGATTATTTAATATTTGGGTATAAGAGGAATTTTTCCTAAGTCATGGAATTAATATTTATTTGTAAGTCAAGTTTGGGTATATGATCCCCTTGGTTTGAGACCCGATGTGTCTGTGGCGTTAACATCTGGATAGTTGTTTGGGGATGGAATGCTGATTGCATATCTTGAAATGATAAAAAATATCTGTCTTTGTTGAGGGGCGACAAATTCTTGATGCATCCCTCTTGGCCAACGAACTCATTGATGAACGGGAAAGAAAGAAACAAAAAGGTGTAGTCATTAAACTTGACATGGAAAAGGCCTTCGACAAGGTTGATTGGACTTTTCTCAAAATCATTCTTATGGCAAAAGGCTTTGGCCCAAATTGGTGAAGGTGGATTAAAGGATGCATCTCATCCATAAATTTCTCCATCATCATCAATGGAAGACCGAGAGGGAAGATTTATGCCACGTGCGGTCTTTCTCTTTTCTCTTCATCATGGTAATGGACTGGCTCAGTTGCCTATTGATAAGAGCAGAATATGAAGGGTAGATAAAAGGTTTTCAGATTGGTAACGAAGGCTTGAGCATCAATCACCTTCAGTTCGCAGATGACACAATCCTTTTTTCTGATTTGGTTGATGTCTCTTCCATAAAAAACATGATTGAGACGATAAAATCCTTCGAAGGATTCTCTAGACAAAATATCAATCTCCAAAAAATAGAGACCATGGTCATCAATATTAGCACAAAGATCATTGAAGAATTTGCTAGCATATATGGTTGTAAAAAGGGGGAATGACTGAATATGTATCTAGGACTACCTCTAAAAGGAAACCACAAATTCTTTTCCTTCTGGAAGATTATTATTGAGAAAATAGAAAGAAGGTTGTCAACATGGTCATCACGTTATACTTCAAAAGGCGGAAGACTTACCCTAATACAAGCCACATTATCCAAACTCCCTACTTCTACATGTCTCTATTTGAAATGCCACAAAAAGTGGCCGCGGATATAGAAAGACTTTTCAGAAATTACTTGTGGAAAGATGGCGCACACCTTGTTCGTTGGAATATTATAAACCTTCCAACATAAAAGGGAGGCCTTGGCCTTCTCTCGATAAGGAAGAAGAACAAAGCTCTCCTCGCCAAATGTATATGAAGATATCATCATGAAGAAAAGGCCTTATGGCGAAATCTTATAAAGGCTAAATATACTCCTACATCAAACAAAAATCACCCCTCCATCTTCTACAAAAGGGCCTTGGATCCATCTTCTACAAAAGGGCCTTGGAAGTACATAAAGAAACATCAAAATCTCATCACCAACCGAACTCGCCATAAGGTGGGGAATGGGGGAAGCACATCATTTTGGACCGACCCATGGATTGAAAACACCACGCTAGCCTTGAAGTATCCACTTTTGTACAGACTCGCTCATAGCAAAAAAGCCACGATTAAAGAAACGTGGATTGTTGTCAACAAATTTTGGGACCTGAAGCTTGGTAGGAATTTAAAGGATAATGAAGCAACGGAGTGGGCCAAATTAAGCCTTGCCCTTGCCCTTGCCCTTACCCTGTGGTATTGTCAAACAAAGAAGACTCACTAACTTGGCTCCCCAACGCTGATGTGGTCTTTTCTACAAAATCCTTGATGATGGACATGGGGGAAAAAGTAGAAGCAATAAATCCCACGCTAGCAAAGACAATATGGAAAGGACATCAACCTAAAAAGGTGAAGTTCTTCCTTTGGGAAATAGCGCATAAAACCATCAGCACAAGTGAAAATCTTCAAAGAAAAGAATGCCTTACATCACTCTCTCTACAAATTGGTGTCCATTATGCAAGAAAGAAAACGAATCACAAAGTCACTGGTTTATGCAATGCACATACGCTCAGAATTTTTGGACAACGGTTCTCAATATATTCGGATGACATCTCACATTTCTTAGGGAGGTAAAGGATTTTTTGGATGTGGCCTTAACGTACCACCCTTTCAAGAACGCAAAAGCCCTATTATGGAAAAACTTCATCATGACTTTCTTTTGGAATCTATGGAAAGAAATAAATCAGAGAATATTTGCAGAAAAGACACAAACCTACACAAAACTTTTCGACAATGTTGTTTACCAAGCTATATCTTGGTGTAAATTGTCTAATATTTTTACTTCCTATAGTTATATCTCCCTCATTGCAAATTGGGAAGGTCTTTTGTAAACACCCTGGATTATACATCCCTCTGGTTGAAAATTTTATATTAGTGACACTGACACATTACCGATCAGTAATCCCTATATGGGTGAATCTTCCCATTCCTTTACTTCTCATCCCTGGGAATTATCTACTGCGTGCAATCCTAACGAGACATTACAAATTTGCAAGTGTAGATTACTTTATATTGGATTCTTTGCTGTTTTCCACAATGCATTAGAATTTCAGAATTTCATAAAAAAACATAAGCCAATTTTACTGAGGTTTGAATATTCATTATGAAGTAAAATATAAAAGTTTTTTTTTTTTTTTTTTTTTGTACAATTAGTTTATCTATTAGATTATTCCACATTATACATATATTATGTAAAATAATTGACTAACAGGGATCTTTAAATGGTCTTTTAGGCTAGGTGAAGCAGTTAATCGGACTCTCCTCAACCACCTTTTGAAGATGTTTACTGCGCTAGGAATTTACTCAGAGAGCTTTGAAAAGCCATTCCTTGAATACACTTCGGAGTTTTATGCTGCTGAAGGCATGAAACACATGCAGCAGTCAGACGTTTCAGAATATTTAAAGCATGCAGAGGTTTGCATTCATCTATCTTTGTGATAATCTTGCTCATTTTCTTAGCCATGATTATACATTGATTAAGTACGCAGTAAATCTTTTGGGAAAAATACACTTTTAGTACCTCTGGTATGAGGTTGGTGTTTATTTGGTCTCTGGGGTTTCAAAATCTAAATTTTTGTCCTGAAGGATTGAAAAATGGTTCTAAATGGTCCTGAGTTAAGTTGAATATTAGTTGACTTACCTAAAAATTAGGTACCATGTTGATGTGGCAATTTTTAGTTGAGGTTTCAATTTTCATACTATTTTTGGCTTAGGTAATTTTTTTTTTTTTTTAACTTCCTTTTCCTTTTCCCTCTTCCGTACTCGTTCCTTTTCTCTTCCTTTCTCCTTTCTTCTCCTCCTCCAGCCGACAGCTACGGTAAAATGAAAACACGAACAACCCCCTCTCAAACTTTGGAATCTAAAAAGAAGGAAACTCCCCTATCCATAAACACACACTACCCCCTTTATAAATCCTCTCCTCTCCATTCTCATTCCCAATCACATCAAAATCCTCGTGAACAAACGAGCAATTGAAGAGTCAAGTAGAAGAAGCATGATGAATTTAATCAAATTGAAGATGAATATGTTGCTCAATTTGTTCTATGCCTTCATCGTCGATCCACTCCATTTTGATCTCCCAGTTTCCTCAGTTTTGTTCTATGATTGAACAACAAATGAATCGGGTGGGTGATTTAAAAGCCGGGTTGCAATCTCAAGTCATTGCTCTGCCATCAGAAGCTTCAGTATGAGGTTGTAGAAACGTTTTGATAGGTTGGGTGTTATCAGTTGCATGGAGGAGCAGATTTCCCGAATTGTAATGTTTCCTTTTCGAAACTTTTTACTATTTTAATGTCGTTCAATATAATTTAAAAAAATTACAAATAAGCAATCTATGTCAATAATTAACAACCTAGTATTTTGGTGTCAACCAACGGTCAATAGGTTCAGGACTCCTTAGAACTATATTTCAAACTTCAAAGACCAAATAAACACTAGGACCAGAGTTGTACCTTGCCCAAATCTTTTTTTAAAGCAAAAAAGTAGGGAGCAATGATTGGAAATCAAACCTAAGTTCAAGGTAGAAATTAGGAAAATGCTCTCGTAATTGTAAAAATAAGAAAAAAGGGGCTGGTCTGCAACTTATGTTCCAAGGATAGTCATTCTATCATATTCTTCTTCATTGTGTTTTTGCCGCTAAAGGGTGGCTTCGGTTGATGGAGGAGTTTGGCCTCATGGGGTCTCTTCCGAGGTTCTGGAAATCAGAACGGGTCTGGAATAAAGGGGCTGAAGTTTTCTAGGTTGGACATTAAAGTGGACCTTCTCTTAATTTTCTTTTCTTCCTCTTTTTTGTATTCCCAAGCTGAATCCAGTTGGAATTAAGGGGATGCGCGTTCTTAATCCCAGTTGGACACTCTGCACTAATGAACATTGGACATCTCTTGATTGCATAAATAGTAAGAGAACATCGCTTGGTAAATGTTGGAGGCTACTTACCTGCAATTTGCAGTATCGCAAGTCGATCAGAATTGTAGGTTAAGTAGTAGTTCTTAGTTTTGAATCTCATAGTTAATGAATATGAAGGGGTTGGTTGATTCCTTGGCATAAAAAAGATTGCGCATTCTGTCCATTGAAGAACCGAATGTTAATCTTCCTTCTTGTGTTTCTCACTAATCATATATTTATGTTAATTCTAGTTCTGCATCTGTTGTTCCAGGGGAGGTTGCAGGCAGAGCAAGATAGATGTTTGCACTACCTTGATTCAAGTACAAGAAAGCCACTGATAGCAACTACAGAAAGACAACTCCTTGAACGTCATATATCTGCAATTCTTGATAAGGTTCCATCAATAACTCAATTTTCTTTATTCTTCCATAAATTCTTGTTCGCTCCTACATTGTCTTCTTGCAGAATATATTTGTTTAGAATCTTTTTTGGCGTTAGGGTTTTACATTGCTGATGGATGGGAATCGTATGGGAGACCTTCTGAGAATGTACAACCTTATTTCAAGGGTCAATGCCCTTGAATCACTAAGACAAGCCCTTAGCTCATATATACGAAGAACTGGGCAAAATATTGTCATGGATGATGAGAAGGACAAGGATATGGTCCCATCGCTTTTAGAATTTAAGGCTTCTCTTGATACAATATGGGAAGAAAGTTTTTCCAAGAATGAAGCTTTTTGCAATACGATAAAGGATTCGTTTGAGCATCTGATTAATCTTCGTCAGGTACTACTCTCTCCATGTTTGTGTTCTTGTTTTCTTTTCAGCATGTTCCCATTAATTGTTGAAGATAATTAAAATAAGTGGTGCAAACACATTCTTAAACTGCAACATTATTGAATTAATAACCTTGTAATTGGTATTATTCTATCTGGTGTACTTTGTCACCCTTGTTTAAAAGCGTATATCTGATAATGTTGAGAAAGAAAAACATTGAGAACTAATGTTCACCTTATTGCGCGACGAGGTGAATAAGCAACAATATCTGCTGAGCCAAGTGCTATAGCATGATTTGCAGGAAGTGTTCAACTCTTTTTTCTTCAGATGTAATGTGATAAACTGGACTTTGATCTTACTCATAATCATAAGTTGTAAAAACTATGGACCAAACTTTTATCGATATGTGAATTAATTCTGCTAATCTATATTACTTTCAAGACCTAGTTTTGATTTCCTCATCAGCTTTGCGTGTCTTAACATACTTTTAACATTTTCTTTTGTATCATCATTTCAGCTGCAGGTCTATGTTCAATTATATGATCTAACAGCCGAATATTTTCCTTCTGTAGAATCGTCCTGCCGAACTGATTGCAAAGTTTCTTGATGAAAAACTCCGTGCTGGAAATAAGGGTACGTCTGAAGAAGAATTGGAGGGTACCCTGGACAAAGTGTTGGTTCTGTTCAGGTTTATTCAGGTAGTTATCATATTTGTCTAATTCATCTCAAATTATTTTTCGGCCACTTGCTATTTTATTTTGCCATAGCTTATGCGCACTTGTAATTGACATGAAGAAAACAATTTTTACAGCTTGCCTGATTTTGTTCAATGTAGGGCAAAGATGTGTTTGAAGCCTTTTACAAGAAGGATCTAGCGAAGAGGCTTCTTCTAGGAAAGAGTGCTTCCATTGATGCAGAGAAGTCTATGATCTCCAAAGTCGGGGACTAGTTTTCCTTGTTTCAAATTTCAATAGTGATTGTTGAGTTTTATTTACTAATCATGCCAACAGTTTGTTTGTCCAATTCTTTAGCTCGTAGTTGTTTTAATAATGCTAACTAGTTCTTTTTTCTTCATTGCAGCTTAAGACCGAGTGTGGTAGTCAGTTTACAAACAAACTTGAAGGAATGTTTAAGGTGCATACTTCTGAAATTTATTTTCAAGATTTCTCCAACAATTGTGATTTTGTTTTTGACACAATGCCGAATAGTTGTGAATTGTGGTTAGTTTTCACCATCTCCTGAAATTCATTTTCTGGTGTATTGTATTAGGACATAGAATTGTCTAAAGAGATCAATGAATCTTTCAAGCAATCATCCCAAGCGAGGACAAAGCTCCCCATGGGGATTGAAATGAGTGTTCATGTCTTAACTACTGGGTAAGTTGTAATTATTGTTGTTATTTACTGATTAGCTCTATTTCATTGTTCCGCCTTTAACAAGAATTTTAATAATCTATTGGTCATCTGTAGGTATTGGCCAACTTATCCTCCCATGGACGTTAGGCTTCCCCACGAATTGAATGTCTACCAGGTTGATATCAATAAACAATAGTATGGATCTTTAAGAGTACATGTAATTTGGAGTAATTCTTTGATTTCCTTGCTTTGTGTTGTAGGACATTTTCAAAGAGTTCTATTTGAGCAAGTACAGTGGGAGACGCTTAATGTGGCATAATTCATTAGGCCACTGTGTGTTGAAAGCTGAGTTCCCAAAAGGTAGAAAAGAGTTGGCCGTTTCCCTTTTTCAGGTGAGTTTACTTTTGGGCATTATGGTTGTTTTTAGGGATTCTGTGGGACCTTTTTTTATTACTCTTCCTTGTCTCTCTTGGATGAAATGGGGCGGGAAATCATCATATTTTCTAACCACGTCGAAAGATTTAAACTGTGCATTGTCGTCCAGACCGTGGTTTTAATGCTTTTCAACGACGCTGAGAAGCTCAGTTTTCAAGACATTAGAGAATCTACTGGAATTGAGGATAAAGAACTCAGGAGGACTTTACAATCACTTGCCTGTGGAAAAGTTAGAGTACTGCAAAAGGTGGAGACATCTTCATTCAATGTCTTTTCTGGGAGAAAATATAAATGAATTATGAATTTAAACTCCTTTTCTCTCTCCATCATATATTTAGATACCCAAAGGTAGAGACGTGGAGGACCATGATTCGTTCGTGTTCAATGAAGTGTTTACTGCTCCCCTCTACCGTCTTAAGGTACGTCGATTTTCATTTTGCCCACTCGGAATGATCGTGTTATACCAACGTCTGAAACTACATTTATTATCGTGTGCGATGCAGGTCAATGCAATTCAGATGAAGGAAACAGTAGAAGAGAATACCAGCACAACTGAAAGAGTCTTTCAGGACCGTCAATATCAGGTTAACCATTTTTCTCTATAGTTCTTTGAACTTGAATGTAAACTTAGAATCGAAGAGAAGAATAAGACTTGAAAGGCTTGTTACTATTCTCTGACCAAACAGCAGATTAATAGTAGATTACGGATTCGTATACCCCTAAATTAGTTGTGTGCCATCTGCAGGTTGATGCCGCTATTGTTCGAATAATGAAAACCCGAAAAGTGTTGAGTCACACCCTTCTGATAACTGAACTATTCCAACAGGTACAAGACACTATTCGTTTTTTTTGTTTCAACATTACGTAGGGGCTAGAGATTCAAACCTTTGTTTTTTTAGTTGAGATGTAATGTCTTAATCGTTGAGTTATGCTTGATAGGTAAAAAAGGCCTCATGCATTCCTAGTCCATATTATTCGTTATTTTTTCCAACAAGAAACACTTTTCATTAAATGACACTTCTGATAACTCGACGTTTCTTCCACCTATAAATGAAAGCGAAAATGGCTTTGTTTTTTGTTTCAACAATATGTAGGGGCTAGAGATTCAAACCTTTGTCTTTTTAGCTGAGATATAATGTCTTAATCAGTTGAGTTATGCTTGATAGGTAAAAACACCTCGTGCATTCTTAGTCCATATTATTCTTTATTTTTCCCGACAAGAAACACTTTTCATTAAATGGCACTTCTTTCAACTCCTTGACGTTCTTCCACCTATAAATGAAAGCGAAAATGGCTATCTGATTCTGGTTTGTTTGGAGGAACTGAGAAGTGTGTAATATCTTGACTCTTGATATTGAACTGGATTTATGTGGTATGTTGAACACAGTTAAAGTTTCCAATAAAGCCAGCGGATTTGAAGAAGCGGATTGAAAGTCTTATCGATAGAGAGTACCTAGAACGTGACAAGAGCAACCCACAGATATACAATTACCTTGCCTAAAATAGTGTTTTCCCCTTGCGAACAACACCGAAAATTTCGGGCGTTGGAAGGAGGGCGGGATGTTCTTCATCAATCCCTTTGTCAAATTAATGTACAGAAAGAATTTTAGTTTCAATATTTTTGGTTATGTATGTTGGACGTTGATGATTGTAAAGGCATAATTTTGTCTCTTTAAATCTCTTCTGGCGTTTCTGGTGAAAGTTGTGTATCTCATGAAATCATCTTATCAAGTTTACACCCAAAAGTTATATTAAAACAAAGAGATCCCAATTGTAGTTTTATGAAAATTCTTTGGGAAGTACGATTAGGAATCGAGTAGATACAATAATTGGGTCACTGGCCAATCTTTGAAGTCATTTTGTTTTAACATAAATCATCGAGTTGACGGATCTAAAGTTGAATTGAACACTGAGAAACATATTCAAGCTAGTATCAAGAATAGTAACTTTGACCTTGACCTACCAGGTAAGTGACTTCTTCACTAGTATTTGAGTTGGATGAATTGTTCGGGAACAGTGCATGCCCTATGGTCCTTGCACGAGTATTATCTTGTGATTGTTATGTTTGTTTATTATGTTATGGTGTACTCTTATGATGAAATATGTCATTTTATGGAACATCATGTTGACAAGTTGTGACATTGTTGAATGTGACATATTATGAAAGTATGGTATCATATTGTACTCTACCTTATGTAATGACATAATGTTATGACATGAAATGATTATGTTAGGGATGAAATGAACGAAAATATGTATTTAACATGAAATGATTATGTTAGGTATGAAATGAACGAAAATATGTATTGTATCATGGATACATGTCATGATTTTAAACTATGGGGCTTCATGCATATTGTATGATCACGTGCATTGAGATACTTTACCGTCATAGTTAGCACAAATATGTGTCTCACAACATTTATGTCCATCATGATGTTATGAAATAGTATTATAGACACCACAATACTATGCACACTCCCTTCCCTCCATGATATACTAGCAGTGTGGGTTTACATTAGTTGTAAGCCAGGTCTAAGAGTACGTATACGAGCTCGTTTGAGGGTTCATGTGCGCGTAGGCCATGTGTAGATAGGTACTTACACATCTAATTCTATCCATAGTGGAAGTTGCGACCAAGACCATGAAATAATGTTTTAATTTCATGATAGGTCTCAAACACGATTGCATGTGATTGTATTTTTTCTTAAAATACTCAAGATACGTGCTTATTTTTCAAGTAAAGGTAAAGTACCCCTTGACAGCCGACGACATTACAGTGGAGGTCATGAGATCAAAGGTAGGATAGTTGCATTTATATAAATTGTAGCCCCTAAAGTTAGATTACTAGATTAAAGGTAGGAGCTGCATTTATATAAATTGTAGCCCCTAAAATTAGATTACTAGAGTACAGTGTTTTTGGGTACGGATAGCCCTTAAGTTATTTTTGTTATTTTATTTCTGCTATTTTTTTTATGGTTACTTTATTATTTAACATTGTATACAAAATGTTTTAAATGAACTTAGTGCATATTAGACATGACTTGAACTTAGTGCATATTAGATATGACTTGCATGCAATGGCGACCCTGAGTGCATATTAGACATGACATTACATGCAATGACGACCTTGTTTTCAATAAGAAAATCAGATCGTTACCTTCCCTATCGAAATCCTCGATTCTTAAAAAAAAATAAGAGAAATTTTAAGACTTCTACATCCCCGATTCATAGACATCTGTAGAATCAATAGTGGAACAAACACATAATTTGTGGGTTTGAAAGGAGACAGCCACGGTCAATAAACCTTCAATTACGTGATACTAAAAATGGATCATAGATCCTATTAAACTGATCAACAATTCCATATTACTCGGCCCTATCTGCGAAAGAACATTACAAAAACAAGTACTAAAGAAAAATGGAACCATGGGGGAAAGAAAGAGTTCAAACAAAACAAACAATCAAACAGTTGCATAAGTTTTCAATAATGAAAAATTGCTCAGAGATATGGAGAGTGAAATCTTCATTAACGCTAACTCGATGCGACGCAAAGAGAAATAACTCTTCTATCACTGAAGACGAACGACGTCTTCGACGCTAACTTCCATAGCTCTTCTGCTTGCATTAACTAAATTATTGGCAAAGCTGTTCAACTGCAGTGACAATCTGCGCAGGCTGTACCACAGTCCAATCTTCCAAAGTCCCTGCATAAGGAGTTGGCACATCCTGAGAAGACAAGCATACGATTGGCGCATCCAAGTAATCGTGGAAGTTCTCGGTGATCGCTGCTGTCAAACTAGCGCCAATTCCTCCGGTTCTCATGCACTCCTCAACGATCAGTACTCGATGAGTTTTCTTCACGGAGTTCCCAATCGTGTGAAGATCGAAGGGCTTCAACGACCTGATGTCGATTACTTCCGGATCGTAACCTTTGTTTACAAGAGTTTTAGCAGCTTGCATCACATGATACCTCATCCGGGAATATGTCAATATTGTGACATGCTCGCCAGGTCTAACCATCTCGGCTTCCTCGAGAGAACAGATGTATTCTTCATCTGGGATTCTCTCTTTTAAGTTGTAAAGCAAAACATGTTCAAAGAGGATCACTGGGTTGTCACTCCTGATTGCAGCTTTCATCAAGCCTTTTGCATTGTAGGGTGTGGAACAAGCAACCATCTGGATTCCAGGGATCGACTGAAAATATGATTCGAGACGTTGCGAGTGCTCAGCACCAAGTTGACGCCCAACTCCACCGGGGCCACGAATAACTATTGGTATCTTGAACTGGCCGCCAGATGTGTAGTGAAGCATTCCACAATTGTTAGAGATTTGGTTGAATGCAAGAAGAAGAAATCCCATGTTCATTCCCTCAACAATTGGCCTCAGCCCAGTCATGGCAGCTCCAATACCCATACCTGTGAAGGAGTTCTCTGCAATAGGCGTATCGAGAACTCTAAGATCCCCGTATTTGGTAGCTAGACCTTTGGTTACCTTATAAGAACCACCATAGTGACCGACGTCTTCACCCATGACACAAACACATGGGTCCCTATCCATTTCTTCCTCCAAACCTTCTCTTAGTGCTTCAAAAAGCAAGAGTTCATGCCTGAGAAGAAGAATGAAGAGATTAAATGCAACAGAAATTTTGACAGCATGTATTTAGAATTGTGGCACAACTGATACATGAGAAGGGCCGCAGGGCCGTATAGTTTGTCGATCAACATGTATGGTAATTCAATGACATGACTCAAATTAACGACACAAAATTGTAACAAAATAAGTAAGTACTATTTAAACTAGATGTGGTAATGCAATCATCTCTCCCCATTCCTTGTCTCCACACAAGCTTTTTCTAGGAGTATGGCATGGGATACTTCAGTGCCGTAGCGCCTGGTACTTGAACATTGGCTCGAGGTATTTTCTCTACCCCTTCTTACCTTGAAAAAACAAAGGCACCTTGCGTCCTTGAACCAATAACCATCTTTCGGCTAACCTAACCTCCTCCGTCCCTTGGGACCAACAAGTAGTACAGGAATATTCACTTGTTGTCCATTGACTATGCCTTTCGGCCTAATCTTAGGCCCTGACTCACCCTCCGTGGACGAACCTTGCGGAGGAACCCTTAGGTTTTCAGGGCATTGGATTCTCACCAATACAAAGCAAATTACCCATAAATAAAAACTACATTGCAAGAAGGCAATGGTTAAAGAGGTGTGGAGCCACTTTTAAAAGCTAACTTGGGAGAAAGTTGAAAGGCATGGAGATGGAACGATCTCAGTCTCGATCTTGCACCAATTGTCTCTTACAAAGGGAATATCCATGAAGATGGGTTCCTAATTCAAATGGTTCCTTCTCCATCAAATCTCTGCTTTATGATATGGTCAACTCAATTAACCTCTTGGAGACATGTTTGTATATAGATATTTGGAAAGATAGTTACCCAAAGAAGATCAAGTTTTTTCTTTAGGAAATTTCTCAAAGAGCCATCCTAACTAAAAATATCCTTCAAAGGCGAATACTACCTTACTTGGCCATTTCCTCAGGCTGGTGTTTCTTATGCAAGGCTGATGGCGAAGCACAAAAGCAGAAATTCATTCATTGCCCGCTTGCTTGGAATTTCTGTAGCAAAATTCTCGAAGTTTTTGGCTCGTATTTGACAATTCCTAGTTATATTAAAGGATCTTATCAACTTTTCAGACAGATCACCCCTTTAACAATGCTAAAGCACTGCTTTGGAAGCACATCACCTTGGCCTTCGTTTGGGTTTTATGGAAGGAATGAATCCAATGGGCTTGTTTGGATAAAGAGTACACCTTTAAAGGGTTTTTCAATCTCATTATTTATTATGTTATTTCTTAGTGTAAACTGTCCAATCTCTTTGTTTCTTATGGGCATGCTTTCCTTTTAATCAACTCGGAAAGCTTTTTGTAATCACCATCTTATATGAAATTGTTCCCTTTTTTTTTCTTTTTTTTTTTTCTTTTTTTTTGTAAATTTTGTATGAAATTGTTCCTGATAAAAAAAATAAATAAGAAATATCACACATGAAACATAGCAGAATTTCAGAACCATCATTGATTGAATAAACAAACAAGCACGACGTGAGCTACTTCGGTGCACAATGTGTTCAGTCTCTCAGACAGTCCTGAGAGCATAATTTCACTACTAAAAACTTGGTTGTCTTTTATGAATATGTATACTGAATCCAAATGCAGAGGGACTAGAAAATCACATTGCACATGCACAGATATAAAATAAATACATACAGAACATCTGAGGATGATTCTATTGAGAGACCAAATTTCAGAAGCAAGAATAGGAAGGACGCAAGACAATAGCATCAAGATACTTGAAAGAAAAGGGAGGCTGGGAAGCCTTCGCAAACATCAAGGTAATACACAGGCAACGCTCTCCAACATTATTACAACTGACCTACCAACCGAAAACCCTCCCCGAGTCCCTAAATGAGAAGGTGTGAGAAAGAAAACCATCCAGAAAAGAAGCACCTCTTCCTAGGCAGAACCAAAAGCCAAGGCATTACCAAGAAGGCTTGAACCAAATTGTCTAAAAGAAAAGCATCGATGAAGAAGGAGATCCAAATCCTGATACCCTGTGTCTCTCCTACAAAACACACACCTCATCTAAACCATAAAGACTGTTTTAGGTAGCGTGTCCATGTCGAACATGTGTAGGACAAGGATACATCCAGACCTGCTCAAATACGTATCCAACGAGCTAAAGTCATGTCTAATATTATTCTTATGTCCTAATTTTGAACACGACTTCCTAAGCTCTTAGGATCCCATCCTCTTCCACCAGATATAGCCCACCAAATCCTTCCATATCTTCAAGCTCTTCAAACATTGCTAGTTGTCTTAACTTCATATATTTGTCGAGTCTCATGGTCACCTCTACAGTACTTGCCATCAGACCGAAGGACATTCTTCATGGTAAAATTGCTCCCAATGAATCAGCTTTTACGGCTAATTGCCAAATCACTGACTTTATCATTTTATTTTCCAGTGAAACAATGGATGACTTCAAGCTCGTGAAGCAAAGGAAGTAATTGCTAAGAACATCTTCGAAAAAGTCCAACATGGTTGACTTGAATTTCTCGTGAAAGGTCCATGTTAAAAGACAAGGCTATAGCTCTAAAATAGTGGCGAAGTACCACAGGCCTATTATCCCCAACACATCCTTCCACAACAATAGTGGCGAAGTGCTCAATAAAGTAAAGCTCAGAAGATATTTAGGCATTAAGCGTTTGCAACAGAGTTTCCAAATCCGAAACAAATCATGCAGTTTCAGAGGAAAAGAGATCCCAATTCCCAATACTGTAGTCAAAAGTTAACATAATTATCAAATAATTCCCTCATCCCACAAATCCCTTATCAAATACAATAACAACGCTTCAGCAATTCTATTACTTTGAATAATCAAGTCAAGTATAGTAAGTTCAGGTGTTAATTACAGGAATGATGAGAAGCATACCCTGGCTTCGATGCTGTGGAAGCAGAGGAACTATCAGCCTTGGTCTAACAAAAAAGATAAATTTAGTACAACGAAGTGGGGTTTGATTAAGCAGTAAAAACAGAAAAAAAAACGAAAGAGAGGAGGAGGGGAAGCAAGCAACTAACCGCAACTGCACTAGTGATGAACTGGTCAGAGCGAGATCTAGGCCTGAGTACATGGTTAGTTCTTCCCTCAGATCGAACAATGAACAACCCACCCTTCCTGTCTAAATCAAATGAAAAAAAAAACAAGTATAAGAGACTCAAGAAGCATGGAAGGAAAAGAAAAGAGAAAGAAGAAAGAAATTACCAGAAACGGAGAGGGATCTGGGAGGGTGAAGGAGGGATTTGTTGGAATCTAAGGCATTGGGAGGGGAGAAAGGCGTACGAACTGCAAGCCCCTGGAAAACAGTCGCCATATCCGATGTGTAGAGAGCAGAGCGGATGGGGAGGAAGAGAGATTGTGAAGCGGGTGGCAGGGAGAAGAGGAATTTATATGAAACGAAAAGGGAAATGGTGGAGGGCGGCGGCGGAGGAATCAAGGGGGAAAGGAGAAGAAATCGAGCTCCGTTACAGTATTCGCTGCTTCTTCGTCTTCTTCAGGCAGTGTGTTCCTCGCAGAGATTGGCGATTTAACTGCAGGAATATCATCGCCCACATCCACATGCTCCACTTCGATTTCATCGCCACCTCCAAAAAAAAAAAAAAAAAAAACCCCTTTTTTT